>NC_141856.1:13533176-13836869 GCF_024713525.1 Acromyrmex echinatior | reverse complement strand
TATTTGACGTTCAAATGGTGCGAATAAACATATCGTCGCTTTTAAAATTTCACGTAATTTCCCGTTCCGAAATGTTATGAGAAATGCGTAAATACAAACGCTTGAAATAACATAAAACATGGTTGTTATTTTAACTTACATTTATATAAGCCAGCATTTTTAATCTTTTTCAATTCGCGGCATTAAATAACGAGCCAAATTTGTTCAAGTATATTATCAGATACACGTTTCAATGTTCAGCATGAATCTTTTATCAAGTATAACCAACAAGACATTCAGAAATAAAAAGCTAAATGTTCAAAAGTTCTTATTTTTTACTTGATTATTTTAAAGATAATTTCATTACAATGACAATATCGTTTTGGTTAAAATGAGAATATATAAAATAAAACAAAATATTTTAAATAATTTTCACAACTTTTAAAATATTTTTTACTTCGCGCTTTATTCCCTTTGTGTAATTCTAAATTCTTTTTTGTTTCTTTTTATCTTCTTTAAAATATTCGCGGTCCATTTGGAGACTGCCGCGGCGTACTAGTTGAAAAACTTTAATATTTTTTGTTAATTTATAAAACTTTCTATACGTAATATAAAATATAAATTTATTACTAACTTTAAGATATACACAAGTTTTTAATAATTTTGAATTCATTGTAAGTTCTGTTATTCTGCAATAATTTGTATTCATAGTGAGACTCGCAGTGAAATAGTTTCAAACATATTACCATATGAAAATGATCATTAACTATGTAACCATAGAAGTGATAGCAAGATAGAAATAAGACAGTGAAATACAGATATATAAACGAGGAGAACGAATCGATTGCAATGTCAAAGGATGAGTAATCGAGTCTCGTTTTCATGAAGCGGTACTAGTAAGGAAAACAAATGACTTCGTACTGATAAAACTGACCCACAGCCACGTCGAGGCAATAAAGATTTGCAATGGAAATGGAGTCACTACGATTCCTCCGGCGACAGTACGTTATCTGCCGGAGCATTGAATCCCTACAGTACTGCAGTCAAGTCATAAAACACTGACTTTCTGCAGTGGAACTATTTATGTTACAATGTTTTGACGGAAATTAGTTTATTTAGGAATCTTATACGCGCGCACACGAATATTGCGGTATTTTTTAGCTGCTTCTAACTGCTTTCTAGATGCATGGAGTTAAAAATAGAAATAACCATAAGAGGAAAAGGCTATATCCTTATAAAGCCATTTACATATAAATTTATGTATGTGTGTATAATTTTATGCAGGGTAGGAAGTAACGCATTACTTATGACATTATTACAATTACTTTTTAACAAATAGTTAATGACGTTATATTTCCTTTTTTCTATTATTAACGATAATAAAACGCAGTTACATACTTTAGATAATGATAACAAATACAATTTTATGTACAATGTATATATAGGAAACGTCCGATTAAACTTAATCACTATAGTAACATAGACAATAGAATGTGACTCTAAAAAGGATCAAAATTTGATGAAAAAGTAATTGAGTATATTATAACTAACTCGTTAATTTTTAAGTAACAGTAACAAATTACTTTTTAAATCAGTAACGAATAATAGCAACAAATTATTTTTCATGAAAAAAACCGGTAATGGTCGCTTTTATAAAGTAACTTTCCCAATCCATTTCATTTTATGTATAGCATTATATGCATACATATATAATTGCATATATACACATATCTATGTACAATCATATATGTATGCAAAATTTTTTTTTCTGTGATTTGAAAAAGAAGAGTAGTTTGCCATAGTTCTTTTTGCGCTAAATCCGAATCCATAAGTTAGAATGTTCTTTCATGTCAAGTTTTAAAAATACGTTTTTGCGGCATTTTAACCTCATTGTTCTCGTAAACTTGACAGAGCATTCTAATTTGTAGGTTCGATTCAACGGATTAAACAACGGAAAAAAAACCACGGAAAACTACTCGTATTTTTCAAACTACAAAAATCATACATCCCTGTATTATTTCATTTAAATAAATATTATTTTATTATGTCTAAAACTTTATATGCAAAAGAATAATTACCGAAGTAACATAAAAAATCATTATTAAAGAATTATTAAATATCCTTTTCATAAAATAGTATGTATAACATAACTGTAGCGAAGCAAAGCGAAGGATCTGCTAATGACTAATTCATTGCACATTCCGTTCCATCCAAGCACAACCGCATAGTGCTCCTCGAGTATAGGTCAGTATTGGACGCAACGTAGTGGAATAACGAGCATGCTATTCGCGAAAGCTTTCCACACAAAAGACATTTTGCACAATGGTGAAATATTTTACAATCGCCGCAATAATTTAATATTTGCTCGCGCACTACAAATCCACGCTTTTCTATCTAAAAATATAGGAAAGCGCGGTATCAATTTAGTATTTACGTCAAAATATTTTCTCGTGAATAAATCCAGGACGCTAGCGAAAAAGTTCAAACAAAATGTGCAAAGTAAATAAGCAACCAATAAAATCTACAATGCAAACATAAGCATCGCGATTTCTAACGCGTTACTAAATGAAACGATGGATTTTTCATAATCATAGATTCGAGAAATTCATTCTACGACTTATCTTGTAATTTCTTGTACATACTGAATCTTAATACAACAAATAAAATAATAATTGTATTAAGCAATAAATCCTCTTTGATTTATCACGAATCTATAAAATGCTTGCTCTTAAAACTCAAACGTAAAGTATTATGACACAAATAAAAGTATATTACATTTATATTTAATTTTAAAAAAATGTTTCCAACATAAAATATACTAATTATTCAGGCAAATATAAGAAAGATACAGAAATAATTAAAAATCAAAAATCAAAAGATAAATAATTAAATAATTAAAAAGATGCAGCATTTTTTAATGTGTTTACATTACTTTTTCTCCGATAGAAAGATTTCTAATTAAAGAAGTGTAATAGCAGAAATGTTAAATTTAATATAAAACTGTTTGTCGCGTCAAAGTGCACTATTATTCCCATCGTCATAAAACCACGGTACGTCTTTGTAATAGTTCTTAAAAGCTAGAGAGTTCTAGAAGAGAAGCATGCTCTCATCTTCGTCGAGCACGAAGGAAAACGAGCACAAAAGCGAATGGAAAGCACGAAACGCGAGAGATGATTTACGACGGGCAATTTCGAGCAAGCGTATCACAGCGCCGGGTTCTATCCGCTCGTATTGTCCGAGAGAAATCGCGGTAAAGTTAAAAAAAATCTCATTCGCGTCGAAACGGAACAGCGCAACGGTGCTTAATGGGCATGCTTCTGTGCGAGCAAACGTCGATGATTGCCGGGAGTGAAAATGCCCCGCCAATTTTACCTTGCCGCATTGATGTGAATTACTGCGGCGAATGACGATTGTAAGTCTGATGTATAAGTTAAAACATATAATTATCAATGTAAGACAAGTGAAACAAAAATTTAAGATAAAAATGTTTAATCTAAATTTAAATGTATATAATAAAAAAAATATATAATAAATATTATTTATATATATTTCTAAAATAATATATTGATGTGTTGGGAGGATATTATTTATACTTCTAAAATAATATATTGATGTGCTGGGAGGCACATATAAAACTTAGCACTTAGCAATTGGATGAAAAACAGAATGTAGTAATTCAACTTGAGTAAAGCAAAGATTGTTCAAACGTGTCAATGTCAGAGAAGAGATTATGGTATAGAAAATATAATAAGATCCTGAGGATAATCGCGGAGCTAAAAAGAAGACGAGATGGCTGTGAATAATTGACGAAAAGGGGATTGAAAGACTTCGGTACGCCGAGATCGGAACGACTCAGATGAGATTGAGAAGGAAAATGAGATGGAAGGCGAGAGAAAAGTATAAAGAGTGACGTTATATGTATATAAAAGATGCAGCGATAGGAGACTCCTTTTCAGAGGATTAAGAGAAGCCCGACGTGATTTATATAACCAGCAATTCATCCGCTATCTGATCCCTGATAACACAAAACTCGGTACTTTCAATTATTTTTAATCTATTCATTGACTAAAAATACATACAAAATATATACAAAATATCTTTAAGATAAATTATACTTTAAAATAAATTAATACACTATTAAATTAAATTTTCCTATTTTTGTAGAAAACATTGAATAATTATATTTCTTTTACACTGTCCGCACATGAAATTCTTATGAAATTGCATTATATCAAATATGTGTTGTATGAAAACTGGAAACTGATAAAATATTAATTTAATTATACTTTTAAATCGATTGGCTCTGTAAAATACTAAATATAGATTGCCTAATTTGAAGAAGCGAGAACACAATTTATCCCAATAACGTTGGAAAGTAATGAAAGGTTCATCCTCATATTTTAAAGATCAATTCATCGAGACGAGGAGAGATTAAGACGTATTCCCCGGACGCTAGAAGTCGAAGGATCGATTAAGTGAGATGGGAAGGGATGAAGGTCCCTTGAGTAACAAAACCTCTATGAAGGCCGACACAGGAAAATGGATTCTAATCGTCCTAACGCTTCGGCCATAGGCATTGTGAGGCATTATTCCTCCATTAGGATACTGAATAATTCACAAACCGGATGTCTTAGTCGAGCAAACTCCGATGACGGACCGAAGAGGAAACGGACCACGAATAAAAACGGAAAAGTGTAAGAAGAAAAGAAAAATCTCTTTCCTCATCATTTACATACTATTCTAGTATAATTTTAGTAATAATAATAATAATATGCAAAAACAATCTGATTTTCTAAACTCTTTTTAATGTTAAACTTTAACTTGTTAAAATTTGAAAGGAAGCTGAGGTTATTCAAATTTCAAATGCGAGGTTTTTGTAATAATTTAGTTATTACAAAAGATCAAAGTTTAAATATACACGGAAAGTAGAATATCAATAATTCTTTGTGTTCAACATTTAAACTGTATAATCGCTTTCCATTTTTTAATATATATATATCGGCACTGTAATGAAATATACAATTAAATTTTGCTGATATATCAAAAGTATATGGCAGAATTTATATGATATTTCAACGAATGTCATTCGCTTGTAACAAAGTCCAATATTATCGGGGCTACGCCTGCCTTCAAATTATGCCCGATTTTCCGTGCAAAAATTGTAACAAGCCAATGGCGATCGAGCTTCGATAAATTGTCTGTGACGATACGGTGGAACGTCCTCGTGTACACGCACCATGTATATGTGAGAGATTACATTATGCAACTCGAGGTCGAGTATGATCGCGCGCGTACACGCACGGAGCTAACGAAGTGCCTCGTGGGAACAGCGCCATCGATTGTAACTACAAATGGACCAAAGAGATGCACCAATCCTTCGAGGTACGACTCTGACACCTCTACTGTACAGCGAGCTTCAATGTATTGCATTCGAATTCATTTGACCGTAATATTGTCGTTATCGTGTAGAACCATGTACCTTGATTTACTATTATGGTAATGAATATTTCTCTAAATCTTATTAAATCGTTATAAGAGAAAAATGCAAATGTATTACAGTCTAACCGACATCGTTATACGCATAATATTATTTCAAATTGTGTTAATATAATGATACATTTGTGTGCAATGATTATTTGTTTATAATAATAAGTTTATTTTCTATAAGCAGAACTATAAGTACACACTTTTGGAATTTAAAGTAAATATAGGTATTTATTAGGTGTTGGAATTAATTCGTAGCGTTTTACAAGTGATGGGAAGTACTTTCATTAATGTATTTTTTAATGCTCATGTGAAATAAATAACATTCTTTCATTAAAAAACGCTACGAATTAATTCCAACACCTAATATTATTTACTGTAAATATAAATGTTTGATATTTGGCGAAAAAGAAAGTTCTATTATAATACAGAGTCTAATACAAATATTAGCAGACCCATTATATGCCAACATAAATATGTCATTTATAAAAATAAGTACTATTATATATATATAGGTATTATATATTAGGTGTTGGAATTAATTCGTAGCGTTTTTTAATGAAAGAATGTTATTTATTTCACATGAGCATTAAAAAATACATTAATGAAAGTACTTCCCATCACTTGTAAAACGCTACGAATTAATTCCAACACCTAATATATATAAGTATATATAGTTTATATTATTATTTTTAATTGTTAATAATTATATATCCTTGTGTGGTTACTTTTTATAATGTATATTATAATTACACATCAACAAAACGAAAATCGAGAATAAGCTCATTGATTTACATAGTAAAAGTACCAAATATAAATCAGAATTTATGATTTAATATGTTAAATTATTAGATTAGTAATCTAGTTTTGACTTGATTTCTTATATTGGAACATTATTAATTTAACGTATAAAATTACTATCTTATTTTTCTTATTATTGATTTTTTAACTAATGAAAATTCTGTGTTAATCAAAACGTTTTCATTTCTGTAATTCTTTTACACAATAAAAAGTTAATATTAATATATTATTATATAATATATGATATTATTATATAAAATATAATATTAATATATAATATATTATTCTAATATTAAAAAATATATTTATTTAAATAATGCCATTAAATATATTTACTTGCGCAATAGATAAATCATTTACTCAATAAAAAATGATTGTTAAATCAAATTAATAGTTTTTGTATCAAATAAATAAAGGATAGCTTTACGTGATGATTTTGGTCGTGAGTTTAAATTGAAAAATTTGGAATGCAACGACTCCCAGAGCGATCGTTTCGCGAAACATTGTACTACTCACGCATCATGCAACAAAGGCAGTAGATATTATTCCAGGAGACGAGTGTAGGTCGGCCATAACGGCTGCGGGTACACTGCAATGCCCGTTGGCAGTTGGCATTGCGACTGTTTCTACTGCGATGAAGGTGGGCTCAGCGTTTGCCTTTACTACTACATTGCCTGTAGCAGCTGTAGCAGCGTGTGTAACACTGTGCCTTGTTCGGTGTTTCGCGAATGCGATGATAAGAGTCGGACGTACGCAGTAGTCACGTCGCGCCACGCACGCGTTGCTTTTGGTGTGTGAACTGCGTGAAGTTGACCGCGCGAGAGACGAAATCCCTCTACCAACTTCACTGAATTTACATTCCATTTGCAGAACGTGGCAGACACAAAATAGATCGGCTCCGGAACGAATTGACATCGCGAATCGTTCAATTGGTAAGCAAAACTTCCCAGCTAACAAGCTGAGGTTATTTGACATCAAATAATAGCTTTGTTAGGTTATATTAATCTTGCAATAACTTTTATCGTATACGCTAATAGAAGAAAAGAGGCGATTGTAGAATGGATGAGGAGTGATGGAATGCCACGATATGTACAGTTTATGCTGCATTGAAAGAACAACCGTCAAAATTTTTTCTTTAAGGCCCAGTTGATCTTGTCACTTTGACTTTAAGCGAGACTTAAAACTCTATCTGTCTCATTTTAAAGCCAAAAAAAGAGAGAGTTTTAAGCCTCGCTTAAAATCAAAGTAACGTTGGTGCAACCGGACCTTAGTCTGCTTAAACGTTACAACATGGCCACAGGTCATTAGTGTTTATTACATTGTCACGTAAAAGCTGCATTTTAGTTCTGCAGGTAGACAGTTTTGCAGTTGTGTACTCATTACGTAATTTTGAGAAGTATGTTGATATTAATTTTGTAACTTTAGTTTAGCTCAGAGACCATGAATATAGCTTTCAAATCGTATAATTGAACTAAATTTGATAACGAAATGTATGCATGAATAGTATAAAATTATACTATGTGTAAAATCATTATTATATTAATTAAATACTTAAATTTTTAATTAAAACTTTAAATATTGATAAATAAGATGCCTAACATTTTTTACTAAGATTGTGTGTATAATAAATATGATATTTTAGATTATATATTTTAAAAAATTTTTTAAATATTTAATAAAGTATTTAAGACATTTTTATTAATTTAATTTGTGAATAAATTATTACCTTTCACTTGCTTTTGTTCGTTGAGATCTTTATTTATTATCTTTATTTATTATCTTTATAACATAGTTAATATAATAAATATACAAAACTTTTTCAAATAAAAATTTATAATAGTTTAAATTATATCGAAATTAGATTTTTCCAAATTTTATATACGATAAGGGCATTTTTAAGACATTATTCTTTTATTAAATATTTGTCAAAAAATTACGAAGAAGATAATACTTGCATGCAAAAATTATTTTTTACATGATATATATTTCTTTTAGTTATTTTTATTCGAATATATTTGTATGTATACAGATCATGTTGTATGTTTACAACTCCGCCGTTGTGCATAGTAATGCATGTGCTTGAGAAGGAATTCTGACAATCTATGAGGAAATGGAGGAGGCTTGACAATCCATGAAGAGGAGACCTAAAACAAGCATCAGGTATCGGTGAAGCATCATTGCGGTAAGCATTATTGCTTACTTGCATAAATAAGAATTCCTTCCTAAGAAGTTCTTATATTTTTCATTTAAAAATAATATTCAGAGAGAAACCTAAATGTAATTTGAAATTTTAAAACATTTTATTCTTATAAAAATCTCTTTTGATAAATGTATATTGTATGCCTAACATATTTAAGAATATTTATTATATATTAGTAAATAATTAATATTATTTATTATAGATTAATAAAATAGTAATTATATATTTAAAAATATTTGATTGGCAGATATGATAGAGGAATAAAACATTTTATGCTATCGTATAAATTATTTTTTAAAACATTAATTATTTTTAGCATTACTTTATTTTAAATCTTACGTTTATGTGTTACAGAATCAACATAGCGACATGGCTGATAACTCCACTGTTGCATGGACTCCATCGATCGGTGAGTTACCAAAGAAATTGATTAATGAGAAAACGAATTGATGAAAATCAGACGTATCAGACGTATCAGACGTACATTTTGTACAAATCATTATAATTATATCAAAATTGAATATAAAATTCTATAGTTCTCTGTTATCTTAAAATCGATGGACTACAAAGGATTATAACAAATATTTAATCTTGATCTATCTTTTCATTATATGTATAATAATTACATTATAAATATAAGGAAATTGATAAGATAGTTGGAAAGCTTATATTAATCCTTTTTGTACATAAATTTATCGCTGTATTTTTATTTTAATTTACATCAATTTATTGCTATAATTGTCATTTTCTCAAATAATTTGACGAATTTAGCGCATATCATTTTTATTCAACGCTCTTAGGGCTATAAAATTTACACATATGAAGACGTTTTTCACGAAGATAAGTACTTTAACATCTGAAGCGCCAGATGCATTCCATGGCTAGTCGCAATAGCGAGGTAAATTACTGTCGCGAAAATAGCGTTTCAAATCACGTAAAATATATTATAATGAATCACGCACATTTAATTTGTCTTTAATCCATGTTTTTGCAACATGGCTATCAGCTTCAGATTTGAATTTAATATGTAATTGCGTAATTTATTTTTATACACATACACACACCACACACAAATAGAACATAATAATAACTAATAATACTTAAAAATGATCATAATAATTCCCCTTTAAGAACTAATGCATTTACTTTTAAACAACTGTTATATATTGATGTATGTATTTATTATCGCATGCTTTTAGTCGAGATATTATCATATTTCTTAATAATGATCACATTTTATGACATATTCCGTTATTAATTACATTTGAACAGCTTGAATGATCTATATGATCTATATTTTAGTGTTATGAAAAAAGCATCAATTATTCGCTAAAGTTAAATATAACATATATTGTTTACATAATAAATATTAGGTAATATTTTCCACAAGAAAACATTGTTATTTAAACACGTAATATGCATACAGTGAATCATTCATCTTCGTAAATTAATATGATAAAATATAATACATGATTAATTGATCTTGCAAATCGTCCTCTAAAATCTAAAATGCTGGCTTCCCATGTAACAAAATATTATAGATCACTATTACTTATGATAAGTGCACAAAACTTTAAATTAATAAATCAACAATATTTATTTAATTATTAGTTAATTCAATTTTTCTTGTTAAAACTAATTATCAAAATATAAATATTCATCATTGTATTTCTGTTTTTGTTTGTGTAAATTATTCATGGTATATTAAATTTCTTTAAATACTATACTTCATAAATTATTTTTAGATATTTTTAAGAACATTATTTTACTTTTATTTTTAAGAATGAAATGTGGATGTGTATAAATAATACAATTCTTTATTAATTTTAATTCTAAAGGATTCCAAATTTACAATAACAACGTATCTTGAATTGTACCGATGAATCGATTTGTACAATTCAATAGAGGTAATGCAGCGAAGTTCTGTAACGCGATTCAATGCAGTTATTCACTGCAGTTCTATTTATTCACTTCGGTCTAATATAAGTCAAACTGATAATCATTTACTTAGAAAGTTTCAAGAGCAACGGATCGGAAGGTATCGCTGTACTCTACATTGTACAAAGTCTTTCAAAGGTCCCGTGTCGCCGATTCGATTTTATATCAATTGCCGTATAGCGTAGTGACATAAAAGAAAAGAGAATATTTCGAGTACAATAGTAGCTTATAGTAGGAAATGAGAAAGTTTCAATCGCATTGTGACGTGCGTAACAACTTCATATTCCCGCAGGTAATTTTAATAGTTCATAAATTGGTAAACACAAATTGCTGTGCTAGTCCATACATCGCTGATATAAATTTTGCACAGCTCGAGTATAATAAGCTGTTTTAATATTTATCATATTAATTTTACAGTTGGTCTGTAATCAATTCTCAAAATACTACAGTAATCGCAGAATTATATACTAATCTTAGATTTGTGAATATTGCTAATATTTGGATTAATTAAGATAGTTTGCCTTTTGTATTGCTTATCTTATAGTATACCTAATATTTTCTTATATTAAACAAAGCAACCGCATCAGTTATCCTTCTGTGAGCTAACCTGGTTACTCGCCCACGTAATTTCATTAATTATACAGCGATCATTCGATACACGCGGCGTTAATTACAAATCTCTCGGTGTATACACATTCTCGTCTATCTGATCTACATTTACTTACTTTAGATCTACTCCCGACAGCATCTACAAACAGATACGAGCATATCAGATGTCGAGGTAATGAATCGATAATCCGTTCGAAGTTTATGAGTATCGTTACAGTGGAGTTTCGACAAAAGTACGAGAGATTTGCAAAAGCCGCTTACCTCCAGCTTTTCTGAACTTTGTCATTTATCGAATCGCCGCCAGGCTGGTAAAAGGGAGATAAATAAAACGGGAAAATAGATACGGCGCGCAGCGGCGGCGACGGCGGCGACGGCGAGAAAAAAATGTACCGGTTGCACAGGGACGAGAGAGGACAGGCACAGCGACGTTGAAAAATCTATTTATATATGTCCGATACTCCGACCCGAAGTATACCCGGTGTGCCAGTGTGTCAGCGTCAGATGTGACGACGTCACACAGGCGAGATGGAACTGGACGCCCGTCTGACCCGTGCGAACACATACATAGAGCTTTTTTCATGAGATCGAGATTTCACCGAATATGTATGGTAGTTCTTGTTTGTTACATCATAAATCCAGAGAAGTTTTCAGACATCGACATGTCTGAGAAAATAATTCTTGATTCCCTAGTTTGTTAGTAACAGCGCGTATTTAGTATCATTGATAATTGACACTAATTAAAAAGAATATTGAGAAAAAGAAATGAAAAACTTCAAAATAAGTTCAAATGAAAATAGCTAAAGAAAGAAAAAAATAACGAAAATGTAAAAGATAAAAAAGCTTCAAGATTTTATCTTCAATAATTTTCAATCACGGTATTAATAGCTAAAGCTTATATAACAGCTGACATCTATTTCGCCGATTATTAGTTCAATTATTGCTCTCGATTAAACGATTGATAATTGCATAATTGTTAATTTCCTATGCGACTTCCCTTGAAAACATAATCGATGATGAAACAATGCAACAATTACGCGTTCGTAAGGATTATCATAAGGATTATCCGTTATGATCCACTTGTCCACGTGATAGCTTAAGCTCTCTCGAATTCGATTCGATCTACTTTAGTCTGCTATTAGTCTTAAATAGTAGGATTTCACCTGATCCGATTGCATCCAATTTACTTAGTAATAAAATAATCATTATATGGTAATCCCTTTTTCAAGATGCTGCAGGATGTTATTAACTGGATATTTATATGCCCCGTTCCAATCAAGACGCGTTCTCGCATTGATCATCTGCATCTTCGCCTTGAAGGGTTTTAATTAATTCTGCCTGGATCGTTTTAGCTACGGCTGCATCGTATTCGATCGTAGCAACGCCAAAATTTATCGCTCAGTGCATTACAACGCACAATCCCCTCGTTTCTTCACTCTAAGATCTTCCTGCGAAACTAACTTCATTTATCCCACCGATACTCGATACCAACATCGTTCCTATCGCTAATCTTGAATAACGACGTTCTGATAGATGCCTATAAATTCCGACTAATCCATCCTAATTTGAAGAGAAAAATAGCTTCGTTCTCTCACAATAAAATTTCATCTTTGCATTCTACCGGGAGGAATAATATATTCATGACAATAATAACAATGGCAATTACATTGTTCGTTTAACTTAACTAGATACGTCGAGACTTCGTTAGAAGTTATTCCATTTACACGCTTGCACCAATCGGACCTTTCTGCTTTTCTAGTTATCTCATTTCTTTAGTCACTCTCTCGCTTGTCATTCCTCGCTTGTTGTGTTATCATAGTTTATATCTATTCGTTCTCTTCGCTCTATCCCTTTTTTTTCTCTTTTTCTCTTCTCGCAGGATTTACTTTCTCAAGTGCAATTAAAACATAATAAAATTCAATATATCATGAATTTTTTATTTAAGTGAGATAAATGAAACATTTTTATAGTTTTATGCATTAAATGGGCGTGTAGAAAGAAGAGTCGTGTTAAAAATTGTCACATAAGTATAGAAATTTAGAGTACTCCACAAAGTTGTCTACTTTTATGGAGTACTCATAGGAAAAGTACAGAAAGAAACATGCTCATAGGAAGAATACAAGAAGAAACGTTTCCCCTTGAATCGATTAAAAGACGAGTGCAATGTAGACGAGAATATCCCCGTCTCTCGCGAAACGTGAAATAAAATTATAATGTATCGATCAATCTGGAATCAAATAATTTGAAAAATGTCATTATTAGTCCTAGTCAATTATTGTTAAATTATAGTTAGCGCAAATTTTAGTTACATAAATGAAAAAATGTAACACAATAAATAATATTTTTAATAGGAAATTAAAAAATATCTATTAGGTGTTGGAATTAATTCGTAGCGTTTTTTAATGAAAGAATGTTATTTATTTCACATGAGCATTAAAAAATACATTAATGAAAGTACTTCCCATCACTTGTAAAACGCTACGAATTAATTCCAACACCTAATATTATAACAATGTTATATCTATTAATTATTTAAAGAAAGAGAAAAGGAGAGAGAGAGAAAGAGAGAGAGAAAGAGAGAGAGAGAGAGAGAGAGAGAGAGTGTGTGTGTGTGTGTGTGTGTGTGTGTGTGTTTATATAATATGCTAATAAATATTAAATATTTATCTTTTTTCGTTCTTAGAATTCTTGAATAACCATTATAACACCATTAATTAACATCGTTTCTCTCATATTCATCTAAAAGCTAAACATAAAATAACGAAGTCGATATTAGCCAATATTAGCCAAATTGAACATCTTTAGATATGCCTAAAAACAATTAAAAAAGCAAGTATCTCTCGCATTTTCCCCGGCCTGTAGACGTTTACACGACACTGCAACTAAATTACCTTGTTACTGCAGCGATATAGTTGTTTTCTGTTGCTTTCTGAGCCATTTGCAAGACCCCGTTTGTCCGCGGCGAGAAGAGGAGAAAGACTAAAGGAAATTGTACTTTTAATCAAGATTAAATACTCACCTCCCGGAAAAAATTAGAAAAAACGATAAGAAATTATGGTATGACTGCATCGTGAACAAATAGTAACGAGAACATCTCATAATGACACGTAGGAAAGCTTAAACATACATCATGAATGTTAAGGCTACGAAAAAAAACGGTGAGAGAATGAAGGAAATCTATAAAACTATAAGGCAAAACTGTAACCATTAAAGAATTCTGTGAATTTTAAAAGCGACGTTTTAAATGTCTTAAATTATTCTCTGTTTTTTTAATTTCATTCCAACTGAATCTTCGTGCAACTAAATTTTATGCAATTTGCATTTAAATAACTGAATTTAGATGATTTACGTATGAATTTAGATAATATATGTTTATACAAAATTTAAGAATCTGATTTAAATAATCCTCATAATTATTACTGAAATAACTTGATTGTATTTTCTTTTTTTTTTATTTTATTCTATACTTAAATATGTATATATAATAAGATATTGCTCTAAAATAATTATCTTTACTATTTTGAACATATTTAAAAACCTCTCACCTGCGTTTATATAGAAATTGTGATGACGCTGATAGACTAAGTCAGCAAATAGAATATGCGAAAATGAACTTTGATCGAAATTTGCTATGTTTGCTATTTCTCGCAAATGCCCTCCATGTAAATCGTGGAACTTCCCAATACAAACGTGTAGCCACGTTTGCATTTCGTTCTGACGTGACAATGAATGACTGTTGTTGCGTAAATTCGAATGCGGTGTGTTGGAAAATGAGGATACCCCAAAGAATCGATATTTTCAATTAACAATGTTGGTTGTTGAATTTAATATATTTAGTTACGCAACTAGATTGATACGTATTTTTTCCCTATACATGACAATATTCCTCAATCTGCGAAAAACTAATTAACATATATAAAAATAAAGGGTTACACCGTATAAATATAACAGCAAGCAATAAATAAAATAAAAAACAACAATTAAAAATGAAATATATAGTTATTTATTTTATTTTCTTCTATAGATATTCATATCGCTTATAATGCTAAAAATGGAGTGAAGGAAGCTTATGTACTGCTATACACATCATGTCTATATGGATCTTCATCGATATAAATAATAACACAATTATATAAAATATCTTAAAAGTATCGCTACATTTTTCATTTGTAACTTCTTCTGCGTGTCAAGTTTTTTCTTCTTTAACGAAGATATTGAGGCATCATTTTCTTTCGTTACATCAACTTTAACGGATAAAAATATTTTTAAATATATTTTATAACGATAAGTCGGTAATAATTTCTAATCAATAGAGTTCATGGAAATAATACTTTATTATTTAAGTAACGGATTTACTGTTAACATGTGGGCCTACGATGGTTAATATATTTATAGAATTTAATTCTCCGAGCTAAATATTCAAAGAACTAAACAAGAAAAATGAGTCAGAAACGGAAGCTTTGCAGGAAAAGCAAATAAAGATTTTCACCTTTAACATTAAAGGCATAATCTGTTGAAAATTTTACCTAACGTGAAGGTTACTTAATTAATACAGAGGTGACATTTGTATTTTATGGGAAATTAACACACACATCTAATAAAAGAAGAAATGTAAGAAAAACACAAAACTTTTTCAAAATAATGCTTCATTATCTTTTCATTAATTCTTCAGTTATCCTTAATATTTTTACATAATAATTAAAACCATTTACACGATATATTAATCCATTTGCATAGTTTATTGCAATTAATCCAATTAAAATTTAAATTCGGAAGTAAATTTTAACGAATAATGTTCCCACTTGCATCGAAATTCGTTACATGTTCCGACAATTATTCTTCATTTCACAGACAGGCCGCCCATCGTCGCCATCGTCGTCGTGTTCGTCGCCGATTCACCTTCATGATATCACGTAAATCTTCGTAGAATATACGTTCGCGCGATGCAAATAAATTGAGTATAGAGGTTCTTCGCGACCGAGAAGAGATTATGGTAATGCGAGATTACGTCGTATTTAAGTGGAAGCCGCTTGCTACCCAGTCAGCAGTTCGCTATTAATGTCAGACTTTCGCGCGACTTTTGCGCCTGCGTGAATGCTAATTAGAATAACAATGCTGGCTTGACAGAGCTAACGAAATACTGAAGTTAATTGAAATATTCTATCGCGCGGTGATAAACGGATGGAACTGAATCTGCGAAGTAATTATACAACGCCAGCAGAATTACAGCGTTTATAAAATTAATTCTTATTTTTTATAACAATTTGTGTATTAATAATGATTTAAAAATAATTTCATAATTTTAAGACAATATTTGATCTCCTTTACAAAAATAAATCACGAAATCCTTAACAAAGTATTTCTGAAGATTCGTCACAAAACGGTCTATATATCAATTACAATTTACTGCTAAACGTTTCAATCTTGATATTAAATAAAGTGTGATAGTAAACGATTGCTTTTTATGTTAGACACGCGCCAAGTTATATGGATCAAAGTGTCCTCGGTGAACTTTTATCAAACTTCGAGAAAAATGATCCCAACATCGAGAATTACTTTTACTGTATTCTTTCTCTTGCCATTAGCCTGATTAATTTATTATTGGCCATCAAAGTGCGATTACTTGTTCTTTTTTATACACAACTAAATTGCGGTCGTTATGATACACGAGCGCATCCTACAATAAAAAAAGAATACGGTTACGGTGACGAAATAATTTTCTTTATATCTCTTTAATAATTTACTAGTAAATTGTACTGTCGTTTTTATAAATGCAATGACTTGTGGAACCACGTGTAATAAATGATTTCGTTTGGACAATCTAAAATAAAAACATATAAACATAAATGAGACTGACAGGTTTTGAGTTTTCATATAAATACTTTATAAAATTTGACAATTTCTTTGACTTAAAAAAAAAATACATTTTTAATATTTTTTTATTAGTCAACTAATAGAGACGGTTATATTATTAGCTAACTAATAGAGGTTTCTGTCGTCTGAGGTACCGCTCGGCGCCAGCAAGAGCCAATTTGCACGGAGAATTTAATTGAAAAATGTGACCGAGCACGACAACGGGCGGAGATTACGCGGTAGAAACGTGCGGAAAATTCACGGGCGTCCGCTGCAATTAGGCACGATCAAGTGATTTACTTTTGACATTAAGTTGATGGTATGAACGGCGACAAAACACATAGCTAAAGTCTGACGAATGATGGCGATGTTTTAAAATGATTTGCCAATTTCGTCCAAAATTGATGGAATATGCAAATTTTTGCCCTATAGATTTTTATACGTCTTATATATTTTATTAATTTATTCGTAATTTTGTTAATCTACAAATAATTTAGTATTTATTACGGGAAATTGTTACAGAGAAAGTTATAAAAAATGAAATATATATGACTAACAAAAAATATAAACAGCAATTTGTCATAATATTTACAGTCAGATAAAAATAATATTAATATTATATATATATATATATATATATATATATTAGAAATTCTAAAAATAAATTAGTGTACGTCGCGTTGAATTATATTTCTCAGCTTGCCTTTAATTATTTCCCGCACTTTGCCAGAATTCTTTGATGCAATCGCGATAAGCATGAGGAGAGATAGCCCTTAAGACTTTCGAAATTCCGAACAATCCCTCACGAAACTGCTGGAGTAAGGGGCTGGTAGTAAGGGATTAAATGGCGAAACCATGACAGCAGGATTTAATGAGAATGTAAATAATTCAAAGAATTCTCACGTAGACAGAAACGACTGTTAGAAGAATTTAATATCGGTACATATCACCAAATAATATGCAAGTCGCTGACAATATTTGGCATTTTCGATCTTGTAATTAGTCACACTTTGATTTAATCCCTTCGATGACGCGACGGCTGGAAGATTAAAGCGATCGATCAACGACGATGCGGAACATTGTTGACGATCAGGATCGCTTAACCTTAAGTGAAAGATGTCAATATTTTACTTTGTATGAGGAAAACTTCTTTTAAAAACAAAACTTCGCTTCCCTCTTTCATCAGAACAAAATGGAAAAAGGACATTTCGAATTTAAAACATAAATTAGTGTATAAATTAGTGTATAAAAAAGTATCCATTTTGTTAAAATTCTCAAAATTTTCCTTATTAAGCACATAAAAAATTCTTTACTTAGCTGGGTATTTTTAATTCTATAATTAATCCTTAGCGGCGCGCGGCGTGAGTTAATCTATTTAAATAAGGATCTCGTTATATAAAGCACTGGAATCGAAAAAACACTGGAAAACTGAGTCTAAGTAATTTTACGTAAAAAAGGAGTATACGAACGAAACAGAAAAAAGGCGCTAAAGTGCACGAAAGAACGGAAAATGGCGCAAAATCTACTTTTATAAATCCCACTGTTTTAATTCCACACATAAGTTCAATTGTACTCAGGGCTTTCCCAAAAATTAAGAGATTTTAATATTATTATTCACGTACCACGTATCTTTTATATATATATATATATATATATATATATATATATATGTGTAGCGATTATATTAGGTGTTGGAATTAATTCGTAGCGTTTTACAAGTGATGGGAAGTACTTTCATTAATGTATTTTTTAATGCTCATGTGAAATAAATAACATTCTTTCATTAAAAACGCTACGAATTAATTCCAACACCTAATATATAACGAACGTATTACAGTATATTACTTCGATTTTTTAAACACTTTTTAAAAAATACTATATTTTTTGTAGGGTGTCTAAAAAGATATCAAATGTTTTAAAAAATCCTTACGTAAAGCTATATTTAAGATTCTTGAGTATCTTTAGTATATTTTTTAATAATATTTATTTTTCAAGTTATTAAAAAATTCTTCTTAACAAAGCTTAACTAGTAGGTATCACTTGTTGCAAGTTATTTTTTGTTATTAATTAATTATGTACGTCATTTGAAGTTAAAATATTTTCCTAACATTATTAGTGATTTATGTTCCAACAAAATATATCTAAACTATGTTCCAATTAAAAGTTGTGCGACAAGAATTAACCTCATTTTTCTTTGAAATTAATGATACCGGCATGAGATATAATATCTGAGTAAATAATCTGAAAGTTCTTTCATAACGGATATTGAAGTTTGCCACTATTATAACATTGTAAGGATAATAGGACTGGAATTACATTCGATTCTATAATTAATACATGAAAATGCGATCATTTAATCAAAACAATTGAGTGTATTCTAATCTATCTAGCGAAATAGCAATTAATATATATGCCTATTTATTATTAAAAATATTATCGATTTCGAAGTAAGAATACTGTTTTTTACTGTTCTAATAGATAATAAATATAGATCTCCGTAACTCTAATGTAAATTATTTCAAAATTTGAAAACTTTTCCATCGTATAGCTTGAAAAAGTTCAATTCATTTAATGAGGAAAAGCAATTACCACGTTACCAAGACTTTATTCAACGAAATCGATAACAGTTATTGATTTTTCGAGTTGTACATGATTGATCTTTTATGTAATACGTATAATACGATAAAAAGACTTTTATTTTTATATTTCAACGTTTATTAATGTATAAACATTTCATTTGAGCTTTATCAAAATTATTAATAAACATGATCAATTTCAAATATATCGAGACAACGTTGGCAACGTCATATATGTACATTCAATACATTATATTGATCTATGATAAATTTTAATAATGTAAAAATACCTCTATATATATTTTAAAAATATTAAAATATTTTTCTGTATTTTCCATGACGTATATGGATTTAATTTAACATGTTGAAGATTAAAATTCGATAATTTTAAACATAATATCAATCTCTCTCTCTCTCTCTCTCTCTCTCTCTCTCTCTCTCTCTCTCTCTCTTTCTCTCTAAATTAAACTTTTCCTACAAAGGTTTTCATTCACAACTTAAGCTGATCCCGATCACATAACACGAATAGTCAGAAAATCTTCGATTAAGAGAAACCATCACATCGATTCTCGAATCCCACGTATTCCCATGCCTATCGCTACTTATCTGACCCAATTTTCGTACATTTTCTATATAAAAAAAAAGAAATTTCTGATTTAATCAGACTTCCGTCAGTATCATCGCCATTATAATAATGACGCTCGATCTCATGCGTCCCCGATTCTTCACTAAAAATAATAATAAACATAGTCCTGATAAACCGTAGGGCAAGTATACCTCAATTTCAAAAAGGGTCTCTGCCGATTTCTTCAAACCCTTTATAACATAACAATGAGCTTGCTATTAAGTTCTCAATATCCCATAGGAATAATTGCTCGAAAAATCCATCAGATATTATAAAAAAGTGAAAAATTGTCTTAAAAAAAAGAAAAAGCTTGAATAAACTTTAGATATCATTTCACTTTTTTAATATAGTTGATCGAGGCGAGTCAAAAAAAAAATATAATAAAATAATATTTCTAGTTTCTTGTTCGTAAAAATTATATTCTAAATGCGTGTATGCATGAGATATTTCCTCAAATTTTCCAATCTGTTATTAAAATTTTCTTTTTATTCAGAAATATTACAAATAAACATTTTTAGTTCTTCCTGTTTATTATGTTGTTTATTTAATTTTTTCAATCTATCTATCTATTATCTAAATATTAATATTACGAAGAAAAGACTGTTTGATTTTACTTCCATTAAAAGACTTTTATAAAGTTGAACGAGATAATAAGCCGCCTTTTGTGAGATAACTTTGTGTACTTCAACTTGGATGCCACTATCATCGTGGTCACGAGAAAGGTCCATGTCTGGCGGGCTTAACTATTTCCTACCGGCCGCGAACAAGTGCGGCATGACCCAGTCTGCGTTTTTTTTTTAAATGAAAAAAGTGTGAAGAGGAAAAACGATGTTGGTGCTTTGCATTCTCGAGCATTCCACGATAAAAGAGGTAAACGCATATACTCTTGGAACTTAGCTGAAAACGCACCTAAAAAAGCTGAAAACGCATCTAAAGTGCGTACTTCTGATTCACCTCGCACAAAATGTATAAATTTATTTTAAAACGAATTAAAGAGCACCAAGGAAAATTTTTTTCTATAAAAAAATTTATTAGATTGAATAAACATTTGTTAAGTACTATTTACAAAGTAAATCTCATTTCATATGGAAAATCTATCTAAAGATTTTTTTTCACATAATTTAAAAATTATGAGAATTAAAAATTTATATAAATCTCTTTTACTTTTCATTATAATTTTAAATATTTTACTATAATTACTGTCTATTAATATTATATGTACATATGTAATATATTGAAAACCGATTAAAAATCATTTAAATTATCAGCTCATCATTCTGATTTTACATGTGTTAACATATTTGCGATAATACACGTAACATCATTCATGATAATCCTGCAATTTGCTTCCTTCTTCATTAAATATTTGCTATAATAAATTTATTAGTGGTTCTATAAATAAATGGCAAAATGAAGTCCAAGATAATTATTGAAATAATATACTGCAATATTTATTGGAGTAACAGACATGCGCGCAATGAATAGGGAGTGTCGATAAATAACTCGTTACATATCATGCGACAGCTTTTTGATCCGCGTTTTGTATCCGTTCATCCCAAAATATTAAAAAATTCGTATTGTCAGACAATATTTGTGCACGCATTGTAATAAAGCGCTTTATACTGTCATTCACATGTTGATTACAAGACAATTTATTAACTTTATTCTAGTAAATCTCTCCTTTTTAAAAATGTCATTCAAGGCAAACTTTAAATGCTAATTAATTGACTTATTTTCTATTTAAGATAAACTGTATAATTCTTATTATTCAAAATTTTAATCTTTGCTGAGTGGAAATAAAATTTTGAAATGATATTTCTGTTTTATTTCTCTAAAAAACAATCTATTCGGTTTTCCTTTATTTCTTGCGATTTTTTTGAAAATCGCGTTAATTATCCATCTAATATATACAAAGAAGAAAAATTATTTCTTTCATCACCCTTCTTGTTATAACGGTTTAATTACGATACTTTAATTACAATTTTTGTCAGTAGATGCGAAAATTAGTAGTTAGTATCTCAATCAATAAATGCATCGAAAAATATATATAATTTTGTGATATAAATTTTGACGTAACAAAATTGAAGCATGAAATATGCAAGTAAAAAGCAATACATACAACTTCTAATTATACTTAGAATTATCATTTAACATAATTCAAAGATTATTTGATAATTTATTGATATACCGAGCGATATAAAAAACGGATTTTGAGAACGTTTTTTACCTGAAATATTTGGTAAATTTTTAAATAGTTAATAGAATTTTTAATTACACTGAATTTTAGTGAAATATTTCGAATAAAATATTAATTTTTTACATATAAATTATGTTTAATATAAGTGAAAATTTATTCATTATAATCTGTATATTTTATTGCGGAATCATTCTTCATTTTAAAGATTTCGGATTTAAATTTTACATACGTACACATTCATTATTCTTATTATTGTTATTGTCCGAGAAGCTCTTTCATTGGCGGCCACAGTAATGAAAGCTTCTCATCCGTTGCAATCTTCACCACCCTTCAGAGAGTCGGTAACTGCACTTCCTCACGCCATCCAAAATCGGATGATACGCGCGAACTCATTATGCCCGCTCGACTCCGTCCGGCGATTTGCATAAATTTTCCACGACAGGGAATGAAATTACCCGCAAACTGTAGCGGATAGTAAAGTTCCGGTCTGTTCTAAGCATTCGCTAACGACGTGAACGCGGTGGACACGTGTGGGAAAAGCGTATTGTTCGAGTCATGCAGATTAACCTTTTGCATTTCAGCGATAGTAAAATAATAACAAGTTCCACGCAGAATGTAATGCAAAAATTAGAAGAGCAACTGCATTTTCTAAAGGATATTAGCGATTCTTGTTTAAAAAATGTAATCCGATGTTTCATTGCGCTTTTAGTTTACTTTTTATTTTTTATCTGTGTAATGTTTATTTAAAATTTTATCTGTTAAATTTTATTATTTTGTAAGTTTAATAGTATTTTACTATTACATAAAAACACTTGATGAACATTTTTTTCTTGATTCCTATTTTTTATTATTATTTATGATTAACTAAGCAAGATTTATAAAATATTTAATTTAAATAAATATTATTTAATTTCAGTTCAATTTTATAGTAATATTTTAGTTTTCTAATATAATCAAACAAAATTAAGAGATGAATAAACCGTAAAATACATTTTGTTTTTTAATAATGACGCATACCATCGGTTAATCACGTTTTATTTTGCGCAGCTTTGTGAAATCTGCGTTTCATAATAGCTTCATGCACTTTTTAGTAGCAGCATATACCATGAACTTCATCGATAATCTGTGGCATCATAGAGCAGCCTGGCATCATGATTTAATACCGCTGTTGCAGCGCCATTAGTCGAGCTCATATAATTTCTAGTCTGCGCATTATTCGCTTTAAAAAGCTTTCCGATGCTCGGGGTTACATACGCTTTCTCGTTACGTTACCCGTTAATGCGGCCGACAGGCGGAAAAAATTCATCACGCGTATAGGTGAAAATATGAAAATAGATAATGTATACATACATACACAAGTGCAGTTGTATTGATGCATTCGCTAATACCTGCGTTAATTTGTCGGATGAATTTAACGTCACTGATTAAACAATGCTGAAAGTTTTGCGCATCTTGGAAAACTGAATTGATTTTTTATACTAAAAAAATGCTTTCTTGAAACCAAAATCTAATGATCAATTAGAATATATCAATTAAAATAATTTAAAATGTTAAAAGCAAGAAGAGTGAAAAAAAGAGAAAGGAATTAATGATATAAAGAACTAATAATATATGTAAAAAAAAATTTATGAAAGTAAAATTATTCTACTTAGACACAGATTTATTAGTATGTTGAAATATTCTGTATATAAGTGTAGGTATGTACTTCGTATGTATCCATCCACATAATAATAGAGTGAGTGGTAGAGGTTTTATATATATATATATATATATAGAGAGAGAGAGCAGAAATATCCTATTAATGATAGTCCATTAGACTACCAGCTCAAATTTCCCTCAATGAACCCTGTCAAGTTGCTAGTTCACTCTCGGGATTACTTTCATTAAAAAGACAAACTTTACATAATTTTTATTGTTTGCTCCATTCATCTGTCTCATCTTTACGAAATCGACAGCAAGGTTTTATATTTACATTTAAAAAATTAATAATAAAAACAACTCCGATTTTTTATAATATATAAGAATAAAAAGAATAATAATTGTGTAAAATGCAAATTGTGTTCACAAACTAGAGCGTACAAGAAAAAAAAAGAAAATGAAAAATATTTTACTTATCAAAAATCGTAAATTAAAGTTAATGATAGTAACCGTTAAATAAATTACGTAAATTATGAGAGTAAATAGACCTACATAAGTATAATTGACGTTTCATCATCATAACAATAAAATGAAAAATACGGCTGCATAAATGCTCAAGCACCTCAATTATTATTCACGAAGTAAAAGTCAAATCGCATTGAGGAGCTACGAATGCAACGCCATGCAAATGCAGAGCACTCGAATCTCGTTCGAGTACTCACCAGCGGGAAATGCACGTTCCCTGCGTAAAAAACTCCAATATAAGAAATGAATGCAAAGCAATGTAAAAAACGTAGAGAGAGAGAGAGAGAGAGAGAGAGAGAGAGAGAAAGAGAAAAACCATATCTAAAGATTTACCGTGTTGAATCTCTCGCTGGCTGTCCGCTAGTATGTTGTCCGTCCTCTTTTCGCGATACCCTTTTAAAGCAGCCGTAAATTTATGTTATGCAAATACAGATTTCCACGAGAAAACATCGCGAGAGAGGAAGAGTGACATTTCGCTCATAAAGAAGAATATAAAATTCGCGCTTCGTCATTTGCTGTCGACAAAAGTTTTACCGCTGTTGCATTAATATAGATCGGACGTGAAAATTTGCAAATATAATATGCAGAGTCGCAATTAAACATCATTATAATTGCGTATTAAAGAAATAAATATGGATTTTAGTTAAAAATACATCGTACATGAATATTACGAAGATGCGAACAACAAAAAAATAAAAATAACAAACAGATTCTCTTAAGATTACGATACTAACAGAAAATAATAGAAGCATCTATCTATTTAAAACAGAGATAAAGAAGCCTTCGTGCGATTAATGGGACAAAATTTTGCTTTCACCGAAGTAACGAATTTCTGTCGAAATTCTCTCGAACGTGGCCTGGAGAATAAAATCAAAATCACGGGAGTGATTCGATAACAACAGCCACTACGACGTACTACTACTATGATAGACTACACCGATTTAAAGTGGAAGAAGCAATTTATAGACTATCGTACATACCTATTTTCGTGTGCGTCATGACCAGACGCCGCTTATGATCGCGATCTACAATCGAAATACGTAACCAAGTTTAGATTTCTATCGTACGATAAAATTGTTAAAGCCAACCTTGCAAAAAATTTATAAAATAATTTAATAAGGGAAAATATTTTATTTTCAAAAAAGTAAAATAATAATGAAAAAATGTGTGAAAATACTTAAATATTTGTAAATAATTTCAATTAAATGGTTTTAAATATGTAAGTACTTATCATATTTGTTGTTTAAACTAAATATAATATAATACTTAAGAATATAATTTAGAAGTTCAATTATTTAATTTAAGAAATATTAAGATTTTCTTCTAACAAAGTTTTCAATTTTATCATTATTAATACGTGTGCTTAGCTAGCCCCTCCCCCCTCCCACTTAATCAAATCTTAATGAATAAATTATGTAATAATGCGTTACTTATGCGCTCTCAAAATCAGCAAATAAAATTTTTGCACTCATTTCGTTTAGCTAAAAAAAAAATTTTTGTGAGGGACCTGATTATGCTGTCAATCAGCCCTCCCACGTGTTAATAAACCGATTTGGAGAATCAAATACATAAGATTTATGCACTATTTATGCGCTTTCATATTCACATAATTTTAATTTTTGCGCTGCATCCTTTAAGGCACTTCCTTCTTGAAGCAAACAGTTATATTCATCCTCAAATCGTTTAAAATTGCAAAATTACACTATC
Source organism: Acromyrmex echinatior (assembly GCF_024713525.1). NCBI lineage: Eukaryota > Metazoa > Arthropoda > Insecta > Hymenoptera > Formicidae > Acromyrmex > Acromyrmex echinatior. The sequence goes on along the minus strand of NC_141856.1, from coordinate 13,810,740 downwards.
TAACTATGTAAAATATATCTGCGATTTATGCGCAACTATTTCCAAGTAATTTCGATTTTTGCGCTGCAACTCTTAAGAGACTTTCTTTTTGAAGCAAACAGTAATATTTTATATCTAAATCATTAAAAACTGTGAAAATACATGCTTTAACTGTGTAAAGTATATTTTTAATTTATGCGCTATTCCAAGCAATTGTGTTTCTATTAAAAAATTAGAGATGATAATGTAAAGATTTTGAAGAAAATAGTGTGCCCACAAATAAAAAATGTACTTTGCACAATTAAAGCATGTATTTTTACAATTTTTTATGATTTAGAGATGAATATGATTGTTTGTTCCAAGAGAAAAGTCCCTTAAGGGTTGCAAAAATCGAAATTATTTGGAAATAGTAGCATATAAATCAAAGATATATTTTGCATAGTTAGATAGCGTAATTTTGCAATTTTAAACGATTTAAGCCTATTCTACAATGCTCTTTGTTTCCTATTTCTTGCTTTTTACCTCTTGCTTTTTTCCCCCTTTACAACCGTTAGACAATTGCATTTCTGTTTTCTTCTGAAGTTCGATAACTTTGATCTCGAGCGACATAAAACAAAAACCGGATAAGAAGTAAAAAGACAAGATGTAAAAAATAGTAAAAAGCAAGAAATAGGAAACAAAAAGCACATTGTAGAATAGGCTTTAGAGGTAAATATTATATGTCTGTTTGCTCCGCAAAAGAGAAGTGCCTTAAGGAATGTAGCGCAAAAATTAAAACTATGTGAATATAAAAGTGCATAAATAGCGCCTAAATCCTGTGTATTTGATTTTTCAAATCGTTATTAACACGTGGGGGAGAAAGGGGGACTAATTGACGGCCTATTCAGCCCTCAAAGAATTTTTTTTTAGCTAAACGAAATGAGCGCAAAATTTTTTTTGCGGATTTTGAGAGCCCATAAATAGTGCATTATTATATCATTTATTCATTAAAATTTAGTTAAATGGGAGGGGGGACGAGAGCTAACTAAGCAGACGTTTTATATCAATAAAATAATAATCTATTAAAATATTTTAAATCATTTAATATGATATCTCATGCTCGATGCGCGAATAAAATGTTTTATTCACTTAACTATTAACAACGCAATATTCACCTTATCTTCAACACAGGAGACAGATCTATAACATGATACTTTGACGTTATATACACAGCAGACGTTTGACATGAAAATTATCTAATATATGCTTATCCTTCTCCTGTCTCGTTATTCTGAGTCTTCCGCTAGTACACGCAATGTGTATATGCTTATATATCGGACATACAATGTCCATGCATAATGCAGTGGCATGTGAATGACGTATAAATATTTAGAACTGATTTCTATGTGGCGTATAATTAAACATTAACAAAGTGACTGATATAACAATCTTAGTAGACAGTAGTTTTTGAAAACTTCATTAAGTTATTTTAATAACGACATCAAGCGTATCAAAATGATAAAATTTAAAATTTTTATTAAAAGATATATTTTTTAAATACATTTTATAGTAAATAATTATACATTTAAATTAATATTACCTAATAGTAATATTTAAATTTATAATTATTATAAGTAATAGTGTATATATATATATATATATATATATATATATATATATATATATATATATATATTATATATATATAGAGTTTTAACAAACAGCTGTATTGATTGCTCGTTTATTGTTTTCATGAATTTATTTGATTATTCATTTTTATAATGTATTAACGATTATGGTTCTTGTATTTCATTTATTATTAACAGAATACTTTCTTTCATTTTTACAAATTAAAAAATTGTACAAAAGACTGACTTCTATAAATTATCGTTGCATTAAAAAAAATATTTTATATTTTAATTATATTAAAAATATATATATTAGTTTTATTTAATTTTAATTTTAAATTAAAATTAATAAAGTAAACAAAAGGAATATATAATTTCATAACGCAATATGCCGATAAGTTCAACAAAAATATCTTTTTGCAAGCCTGGGAAATTTCATGATAAAATATGAATAGCAAATAGATAATGATATTCAACGAATGTCCTCGGAATGTTCGAAAAAAGAAAGCTGATACAAATACTCGGAAAATCAGAGCGTATGTTGAAAGTCTTTAAATGGATTTTTCAAGTAGATATTATCAACTGAGTGCTTTATTGTAACAAAGAAGTGCAATGTAGGACGTTACATTAATGTGGCTCATTTCCAGAAGTTCAAAAGCAAAAACAATTTATAATAGTAGTATAGTCGCTTTTACTCCGTAACTTCGCAATGAGTTGATGAGTTAGAAGAACGATATTCTATACAATATTTCATTGTTCTTGCATTTACTTTAAAAATATCTCATTTTATTTATTCGTTAACAAAATCTTACGCTTTCACACTAAAATGATTGATTAACATTTATATCTTCTTATAAAGTATCAAATTTTCTAAATTATTTGATAATATAGTGTCTTATTATTTTAAGACAAATAAAATCAATTTTAATCTACAACGTTTCATGTTAATTCGACACTCTAAATGTAACGTTTCAATTTTGGAATATAATTATGATTTCTTGCTAAAATTATTAATATCAATAGTGAATACAAGAAAATACGTCTTATATATTTTTTTGAAATAATTTTATATAAAGAAAGATTTGTAAAATCAATTATTTTTATTTATTCTAATATATTGCATAATCATTTTAGCAACATGTTTTTTGTGTAAATTATTTTTTAAAAATATAAAATATGTAAATACCTTTTTAATCAACTGCATAACATATTTTTCTTCGAAAATGCAAATTAATTTACAGTAAAATTTTTCGTAATAAATGAGAATATTTTATCTCTCTCATATTAGTCATATCCGACATTTTTAATTATATTATATTCGCATGCAGGCTTTCTGAAAATTATTCTGCGTAATAATATGTTAATAAATTTTAATAATTTCACTGAATGAGGATTAAATGCGCAGAGCATTTACGAAAAGCGAAATTAATTGCCTGGCGCCCAATCATCGGTAGCACAAAATTTTCAATTCACCCTTCGTGGAAATTTAAATTTCAATTTTAAACTCATGTTTGGTCATTAACGATAAAGATGATTATCTAATATATGATGGATCCTGGATAGAAGCGATCAATCGCTCATTTGTCACCACCCCTACTTAAGCATCAGTTTGAATCAGGTTCGAATTACGTCATGGAAACTATCAGGAATTAGTTTACCAACTATTCCTGCATGATAGCCAAGTTTCTCACCGACAGTCGAGCCTCGTACAAGCCATACGTCAGTAGATTCGATAAGTAATCTACGTTATTCTAAACTTCCTGATAATCAGTTGTATCCATCTACGAATCACTCTAATAATCAGTCATTCCGGATCTTCTTATTGTGTCGACTAATGTAAATGCAAATCCACCCCCGTATGCTAGATTGCATCGTTAATCATTTCAGTAAACAAAGGATAATCGAATTTCCATACGCCAATATACAAGGTTTTGCGTGGAGGAGGGAATCCATAATATCCGTATAACATGTACAACTCAAGTTACGTTTTCGATAGCGAAATCGAGATTATCCACATCCATGATTCGTGCCCCGTGCGAATACTTCATTAGGCAAACTGCGCACGTTGCGCGAAACGAAATTGCAGCAGAGTGTAACTCGTGCACATTCAGGATGAACTACACGAAACCTTCGAAATAACTTAAATTTCTTTTTGATAACAGTAATATCATTGCTTTCATAAAACCTAATAATAAATCATCATAAACTCAATCTTATTTAAAAAATACTTATTGAAAACCAAATGGTAAATGTAAAGATTTCACAATTGAGCTAAAAGAAATAAATTATCAGATAAAGTATCTGATATGTACGTAGGAGAAACTGTAGTACCTATAGACATGTTGTGTCTTGAAATACTCTAATTATTTTATTAATAATAACGAGACTCTTTATTGGCTGCTCACTTATATTACTTTTTGACTAATATAATGTAACTGAGTGTATTAAAACTTTTATTATTGTTAAAAAAATAATTACTATTGTCAAGACTATCGCCTCTCGAAATCATATGGCCAATATTCTTTTATTAGAAATATTATTTAAAAGAGATCGTAATATCTAGAGATTAATATGTTGTATTTTGTGACACATTAATTATGTTTTAACAATAACAAGATTTTTAATGTTAGCAGTCCAGTTATACTACTTCAGTTGAAAAGTAATAAAACAGCCAACATTAAAAAGTTAAAAGCTGAATATTACACAAGGTATAACATATCCCTAGGTATCTTCTAAATAATTTTTCGTATTTCTACACATAAAAAAAACTTAAAAAACGTTGTCGATCTGATTTAAAGAGGTGATAATAATCTAAACAGTAATAATTTCTTTTCTACGTCACATTTCGTAACTACAGTGACATGAGAGATAAGGTTTTAAGCTGTGGATTGCGTTATATACATCCACCATCTCCCTCAGGCGCAGGTGTAAAGAATGAGAAAAGGTATTTCCTCGACTTCGAACAAATGGTTGCGGCTTAGAAGAATAATAATACGCATCCTACATATTTGTGAAGACAAAGGATCGCTCGCCGCAATGCTAAGATAAATTGTCCTTAATTAGATGAATATAGTTTGCAGAATACAGAATAGGCATTATTTCATCAGCTGTTTAATTACACACATAAAAAAGTAAAACTCTTCCTTTATCAAATTTTTAAGTATAGATGTCATCCCCTTATTTCAAAAGTGATACAACTAAAAAAATATGATTTTTGAGTTATTACCATAAATAAATTAGATAAGATAATTAAAGATTACTCTATTAATTATCAAAAGTAAATTAACTCTTTACAGTGCCCGTCAAAATAATACTTATATCATTCTTAAAATTTTCAAAGGGACTATAATATCTCTTACAAGATTGTAACACACGTTTTAAGTTAAGTTTTATAAATAATTAAATAAATTTAAAAAAAATTTTTATAGGTAAGAAGATTTTTATAAATAAAAAAGAGAATCTTCTACGGAGAACATTTAGAGTTAAAAGTTTCAGTAATCAAAATTTGAAAAGAAATTATTTTATTTTGAATTTAATTATTTTAATTAATTAATGTAAATAATTAATGTAAATAATTTATTTTTATTAAATAACAGTAAACTGGTGTATTTTGAGTTACTTTTGAAGTAGGAAAACAATGTCTAATTATAAGTACTAGGAACAAAAGAGTGAATTTCAAAATTTAGACAGCTGTAGCTTCATTAAAATGAACGAATATTTTTTAAAAACATATAGACATGATACAAATAAAGTAGCGGTATAAACTTTTGTTCCAACACAATATTGGTAATACGATTCTCCTATAATTTAGAAGAAACTACAATTAAGCAGCGCAATTTAATTTTGTGTACTTATGTGCATTTGCACACTGTATGGTATAATACACAGTTTATGGTTAATGGAGGATCAAAAACTATTTGTGTAAATGCATACTTATGCAAATTATAATCGTGCAAAACAACGACTGTTTGTGTCTGCGGTAGATCGATTTGCATCACATCGCGTGTAATATTTACGTGATAATTTTACGAAACCCGCAAATTTTGCATAATGTATATTCAATATTTGATTAGAGTAAAATTAATGTACGGCTTACTTTACGCTTGAACTACTTTAACATTAAATCAGTCATGCTTAAAAATAACACTCAAAAACACGAATTTATCATGAATAAAAAGTTAATACACACTGTAATACACTAATGAAAAGTTAATATTACAGTTTTCACTGAATTTTATATTGTAAACATCTTTTTCTTTATATAAACATTACATATTCTCTTATGCATGCAAATGCAAAGGGACAAACTATTTTGCAAATAAATTAACTAAAAAATTAATTTATTAATTAATTTATTGCAAATTAACTAAATGCTAAATAAATTTCTGTTAATAGAGAAATACTAAAACTGTTTCGAAACATGATTTATATGTCAGACATTTCGCAAAGCGAATATAAACTTGAACGGAGCATGAATATAGAGTGTATGAAAGCCATCATTCCTTAGAAACTGGTAATGACGAAAGACAGTTAACCGCGACGATGGAAATCTCAAACTGTCTTCGCGAGAAACTCACATCGTAACTTCACTTTGCAATGCGTAGTTAGAAGGAAATTGCACGCGCTCTTTCGCCCCTCTCTCTCTCTCTCTCTCTCTCTCTCTCTCTCTCTCTCTCTCTCTCTCTCTCTCTCTCTCTCTCCCTCCCTCCCTCCCTCCCTCCCTCCCTCCCTCTCCCTCTCTCTTTACATTGCAAATATCATTACGATCTATAGTTGAGATGTCAAGAGAAATCTCAAAGATCTAGATAACAATCAGTTTCACAAATCACGCATTTTCCATTCATCAATTGAAATGAGAACTCGAGATAACTTTTGTGCGGAAAACTCGTTAACTCTTTCATTTCGAATTACAAGAGAACTTATACGGAAAACAGATTCGATTACATTGGTAAGAATGATCGCGAATGAGACACGTATCGATTTTCGTGTCCTATCGTTAAGAAATATAAAGCTCACAAGTTCTTTTTAAGTGTGGAATATCACAACAATTGGCTAAAATAGAGTTCACGTGCTCATTATGATGTTCTTTGTTTCAACTTCTATCACATCTTTTGTTTGCAATGCTTAGACTAGAAAGGGAAAAAGTGAATCTACGGAAACCAAAATTGATTTACCTAGACAATACCTTTGCGATAGAGAAAAGAATTGAATACAGTTTTTGATCGTAACTTGTTCTCATCCCATAGTTAACTGTGATACGAGAATAGATTCTCAGTTTGATCAGCCTGATAGCGCGAATAAAACGCTGTAATGATCATCAAATATACGTCATAACTTTGAGATTTAACTCAAACACGTCATACTTTCGCAACCTTCGCTTAAAAAAGGAGAGAGATATACATATCTAAAAGTGTAGGTTTTGTATGTACCAGTTTTATGATGAAAAGAAAATAGGGTCTCGGGTTGCTACTATTTTTACTATCCTACGGTGAGCGGTGTGAAATGAGGAAAAATTGGGTCTTTAACAAGTCAACTACGAGTACGAGTAAAATCTCATTATAAGATAAATATGTCTTCGAACTGGGAAATTGGATTTAAAAAAAACAGCATACGTTGTGAAATTGCTAATTGACCCAAATTCGAACGGAATTCAAATGCGTATATGAAGGGTTTATTTCATTTGTTATTATTGAATGACAAAGACAACCTCATTTTGCATCGATATATTCACTTCAGCTTTTGACACATCGATGGGATACAAAATCTCGCGGTGACAACACGTCAACGGGCTATGTACTATTCCTAGCGAACGCATATTCAATTTGCAACAATGGATAAACAGGAATACGGTAAATTATTCGTGACGCCCGCATGCCCTTATTATTCCGATTTTATCGTAATGGAGAGCTCCGTGCTCAGAGACCGATGTCCCCTTGGAATGACTCTAACATTGCAGTTGCGACACGACGCATCGATATAAAAAAGCTCTATCGAGCTGGCATTAATGAAAATGATGTGCCGATATTACTGCGACATGCACGTCGAAACTTTTTAAATATTTTTAAAGAAAATATTAAATGATAGGAATGTATTAATTATGTACGTATATTGCATCGCATTAACTAAATTCTTAAAATATTGCGAATTCGATCGGATGCACTCAGTAAGCACTGGTGCACATTAAAGCCGTCGTACATAAATTGACGTAAAACTATATGTTTAATATAAATATAAAAACGGATTAAACCATGAAATCCTCAATATATGTTATTATGCTGTTGAATAAAATCTGTATTTTATAATTCGAAATATTTGCATTTTACTTTCACACAGATTAAGTCAGTGTATAACGGCTTTAATATGCACACTAATGCGTCTAACCAAATTCGCTATATGTAATATGCATAAAAAATGCCGTGATACAAAAAATATTAAAAATTATAAATAATATTAATAATACAATTGTTTACTTAAAAAAAAAATCTATTCTTTCAATAAATATATAACTTCGAAATTAGCTCTAGCAAATTTTAAATTGGAATAGCTCGACTTTTATTTGTGAACAATTGAACACAAGATAAGTTACGTCTTGGCGATTGGATATCGATTACCACGAATGGGTTACAGCGAGGAAATTGAGGGAGAAAGAGAGGAAAAAGGCATACCGTCTCCTTAACCTCGCTTTCTGCTTCCGCGAGCAAGGCAAACACCTTTCAGAATCTACCTCATACGAGCTCTTCGAACGTGCTGCACATCGGTTCCACTTCGAAGTGTGGCGACGTTCATCGCAACTTCATTTCCAGATAAGTGCGAGATACTTTATCGGAGGCAACTGTGCATCATCGATCTCAATCTCTATGATTCTAAAAGATGCGCATGTAAAATACATGGAACCTATTAACTTTTTAAAAAAGACATTTTTTGCGAATATATCACATTTTTAAAATAACTTTACAGAGAACTACAAGAGTTAATTACATATTTTTATATATGCATTTAGCAAGAAATGTCACATATTTTTTTTACAAGGATTTACATAAATTTAGAGAAGTTTATATATAACTTTCATCTATTTAGTACTATTACTCTTCTTTTTATGAATCTATTAAAGATAAAAATTATTTGTATTATAATTATTTGTATTAAATATTAAAATATGGACTATTATTTTAATTAATTCACAGTAGATATATCAATAAATATATAAAGAAACTTATCCTCTTAAGATCAACGTGATTCCTAGGCTAATTATTTAGTCGAATCGATATTCAACTATTGAGCCTTAATAAACTCGGTTAACTATATTAAACAAAAATTACATCATGCCAATTTTGTTGTCCAATCATGTTGTTTTAACAATTAAAACATAACAAGTTCTTAATGAAACAACAATTACTCTTTATTGTGCACTCTAAACTATTTCCCAATAAATTTGTCTGTTTTAAGTGCAGTTTCGTTGGCATTTCGTAATTTATCGGACAAGCTTCCTGATTGTCAAATTTAACGAGCAAATAATGAATCACAGTTTATACTTAATTCCTCTCAACGACAGGGAAATCCATTCGCCAATAAATGCCTCTGTTTCATTGTCGAGCCTCGACATCGATTGGTTCATGACATTCATGAGCTTTGAAACGCTTCCAAATTCAATACGACTCTTGAGATAATTATCTATATTCTGTCAATAAATACTATAATATGATTCTTTTATATCTAAAAGAAAATTTATATGAAATTTTTATATAAGCTTATAACAATTTGTATATGTTGCATTATTGGTTATGGCATATTAACGAAAAATTTATCTTTTGAACTAATAAAGTAATGAAGTAATCATAGAAAGATAGAGAGAGAGAGAGAGAGAGAGAAAAGTTAAATTAATTCTGAAGTAGCAAAAGATATGTATATATTAAGTACAGTAAGCATACTTTTTAATTTGTTCTCAAATCTCTGTTTACTATCTCTTCCACGAAGTTATCCCTAGCAAACTTTTGCTATCACGATTTTGTTAATATCAACGCTATTTGGCAGCTAAATTAATCGAAAAGCCTTCAATCAACTATACGAAAATGCAACATTTGATCAAACTTTTGACCGTTGAACGCGGACGAATAAAGTCTTCGAAAGAACGTCTCGATTGATCCCTTTTGGGGTTTCCGGCTGGATGCTTACTCACTCTTTGTCGATCACCCAAAGATCGGATGCTCGCACAAGCTGTGACGTCGGCGGGAAACGTCGCACAGATCGGGCGTCAGCTGAAGCGAGTCAAGTATGACGTGCTTTGCACCAGCCGGTGCTTGCAGTGGCGAGAACGATGAGGTAACTTTTCACCACCGAGCACAACCGTCCTCACCATTCGAGGGTGCGCGGACGACTGAGGTCCGACCGTCGTCGTGGGTCGTGGGTGTAGCTGTGCAGTGGCAGCTGGCTCCCTCTCACCCTCTCACCCTTGGCGAGAAAGCGCACGCTCTCTTTTATCCACCAAGTTCTCCCTCTTTCTCTTTCTCTCTCTCTTTCTCCTTCTCGTTTGGTCACGAATTCTCCCTTAACTTCTCGAAGCTTTTCCATCCTCCTCGCGCTTGTCGAAACGCGTTCTTCGTTTATCCAACCCGCTTCGTTCATCCAACAAGCTTTCCCACTCAGTCTCTCCCTTATTTTCCATCCCTTGCTGCTCTTTGCTCACACTCTCAACTATTCTCGTCGCTCCGACGTCGATCTGACTCCCTCTTCTCTTCACGTTCCCGCACGTTTCTCTCTTTTGCATTCCAAACTAATATATCCTTTCTTCGATGTGTATACCTCCGATGTGTAATCCTTTTTTTTTCTATTGCTTCCTCCTTTTACAACAAAGCGATATCTCTTGTTCTCTTGCTCCACCGTGTCTCAATCATCTCATTCATCCTGCTTTTCTTACGCGCGCGAAAATCCGGAACGCCGCTCTCGTCTCGTCTCTCTCTCTCTCTCTCTCTCTCTCTCTCTTCCCCCTCTCTCTCTCTCTCTCTCTCTCTCTCCCTTTTCCTCCTCTCTCTTCAATTCACATTATTTCACCCTCCGCTATCTACATCTCTCTACGATCTACCTTCTTTCTCCCTATTGCATTATTTCATCTCTCTCGTACACACGCATACTGTCTTGGAAAATTTCACACCCTCCGGCAACCCCACAGCAAGAAACAGACGCTGGACCCGATCCGTCGACCAAGTTTACCCGACTGCGGAGAAAGAGAGAGAGGGAGTTTGCTCCGATGAAGAGGGAACGAGTGAGTAGTAGTGGTCTGGTCAGCGGAAACGACAAAGATAAACGACGACAGCACGATCGTCGAGGCAAAACGAGCGAGGGAGAAAAACGAACTCGGTGCATCCAAGCGTCGATCGTCGTAGACCGGAAAGGGCCCGATTTATTGAATCCAGGGGACCTATCATGAAACTACTTGTAATTCCGATCGAAAACGCAAATTTCCGACAGCAATATTGTACGTGTTTTGCAACCGTGAATCTTTTTCAAAATTGGTTTATATCAACCGTAAATGAAAAGGGAAAAAGAGGAAAATACGTATCGGTTGGAACTAACTTCATAAATATAATATATAAAAATATGACAAAAATAATTCAAATTATAAATTTTAGATTTTAATGTATATCATTTTTTAATGAAAAAATTATATGTGCAATTATCTTTAACAATATATTTAATTTAAAAATAATTATAAAAAAATTGAAAATCAATAAAGTTATCGTAAATTTAATATTTTGTATAAAAATAGAACACGCATGAACACTTAATGAATTAAAATAAATTAGTCTTTACTTCAAATGCAAATCTAAATTGATTTTCTTGTAAAAAAGAGATTGATCATTCGGCAAACCTGTCTATTGCCAGCTATTACGCTGCTCGAACAGAAAATCGAGTTATTTAGAGAAAGTCTCTCAATTCGTTATGGTCTTTTAATGCGAACGTCCTTTGCAAAAGGATCTGCTTTAGTGCTATGTGAGCGAGATTCAACGATACGTATATCAGTGCAGAGATTTTCGGAAGATTCATATCACCCGGCGTGTAACGAAATTTATCGCAACATTCGTTTTTGAAATAGAACGAATGTGCGCGACGCAAAACAAATAACGAAGAGTCATTAATCTCGAAATCGAGTAATCTCAAAAGCTTTTTTCCCAATTTTTAACGAAAATTATCAAATTACGATTGTTTGCAGGCAATGACACTTAACATAGGTATTTATATTTTCATACTTTAATATTTAAAATTATCACAAAATTCAATATACATGCATGATGAAGTGTCTTATTTATCAATTTCATCTCTTCTCTTTTCTCTTACATTATACAAAGTTAATCGTTATAACCGTATACAATTCGCTTAACTTTAATTCGCATTTTCGCACCTCGCATCATGTTACGCAGTAACGTAGTCCAGCCATATGCGAAAAGCTGAAATTGACAATTTCTCATCAGACTAACTTAAACAGTTTGTGTGAAAATAACCGTGAGTACCGACGATGTCGCGCCCAGTACGAAACATCCAAGCAGACAGCTTTCAATTTGCCACGAAATAATTTACACTTTCCAGTACAGCGATTCCGCTGGGAAATTTATTGTGAATATGCATGCAGTACTTATGAATATGAATATGAGAAAATTATTATGCCAACGACGGCGCGCGATGCAGGAAGTTCGCACACAGAGAAGCTCTTCTGTCTTCATCTCTCTTGCTCTGCCACCATGTTTCTTTTCCTCTTTATTTCCTTACTTATCTTTCTTCTCTCTCGAATTCGCTTATTTTCAAAATCCTCAAGAAGCTTTACTAAGCGAACGAATAGAAAAGTTATTGCATCGCATGATTGACGGTAGAAATTAAATTTGCGTAAATAAATGACCTGCATCTGAAAATTCCAATTATGTAACAGTGCAACAAACTACGTTTTAGTACATAGAACGTTTCTGTAATGTTTCCTAGGTAAGTCACGACGACCACATTACTCGTGATTTAGCGCAATGGTCAGGAAACGTCTGTGTGCAACACGTGCACGCATTAAAGTAAACTTTAAGCTATTTATTCAGAAGTAGAAACATGTAAGCTGCAAATCAACTTGAATGACGTATAAATAATCTAACGTCACAAAGTAAAGTTTACTCTATTCGAATGAATAAATCATGGATATATTGATGTATACATCAAAATAATATGAACATTTATGAATAAATTAATAAAATTTCTAGGAAAAATTTTAGACTCTTATTCGTAGTTGATAACACGATACACATCTCAAAAGCGAGATCTGTCGGAATAAATGTGAGACCCAAAAGGAATAAAAAAGCTCTCTATAATATTGCTTTCATGAATTTTTCATGTTCTCAGATTAATTTTCATAAATCTGCATTTATAAATTTGCATATCAATATCTAATTATATTTTATGTCTAGTTATTAACATTTCGTTTATACACTATCAAAATTATTTTTAGTACAATATATTAAAAATATATTTTTCGAAAATCAAATATATTTTATTAACGCGAAATTTATCAATTCTAAGAAAATTTAAAAAAACTTTTTTAATAAATTGTAAAATTATTGAATCTTATATCATGTTATATTTTTTCCTAAATAAAAGATTACTGTAAAATCGCAGCTTTTCGCATAGATCGCAAGAATCGCATATAAGCATAATTCTATATTATGAACTATTTCTATATTATTTAAATTGTTTACGTTACTTTTTTTATTTCAACATTATTTACTTTTACATTTGCAGTTTGCTTCATAAATTTCAGACAAATGATATACTTTACAATTAATATTACGTAATGTAGAAATACAACAGAACATAACAGCAATAAATAACAAGTATTGAAGAACTATATTTTGTATAAGTTCTGTATATGAATACAAATGCATTTTTATCTAAATCCCATGTTAAATAACAATAACAATAAACAATTACAAAATAAATATTTGTTTTAATATTCTTTACCTTTAATTTGCCAGTTTGCCTCATAAATTTCAGATAAATGATATATTTCACAATTAATATTTTGAAATATAAAAAGGCAACAAAATAAAAAGACAATATAGCGATAAAAATATTAATTAACTATAATATTAACCATATAGTTTGCTATCTATTGTATCCATTTTAAGACAATGGATCTGAGATGTCATATATATCTATACTTTTGTGTATTTATTATAATTCGATCATAGATATGTTATATGTACCTAGATACATTTAACATAATTGTCAGAGATTCATTATTTTATTATAATATACATTACAATAAGAAAATTAATTTGTTACTTACCAGTACAATATTTAGCGGAGTTGTAAATTACATCACAACTATGATAATTTGTAAAATATTATTATAGCAACGCTTAAAAAAAATATTAAGTATTTTTACTAAAATAATATTATATGTACCAAATTCTATATTTTTATTCTTTAAAAATATTTATATTTAATAAAATGGTTATGTAACTTTTGAAAAAATATTCGTCTCAAATATAAACTTTTATAAGCTTTCGTAAATAAAACTCTGTTTTTAATTTTTGCTTAAAAATTATTTAAATAAACGAACGAAATAAATAAGAAATTAAATGAGAAAATAAATAGTTAATAAAAGTATTAATAATAGATTAATATTTATAATAGATTATTTTGATCCTAGATTTTATAATAGATTTTATAATCGATTATTCTATTAAATTACTTCATAGCAATATCCAATGCTCTCTTTCAAAGGTTTTTTTTTGTTGCAATCATACAAAACATTCGTAAAAACATGATTGCGGAAATTAAATATTGCATACGATCGCGCAACACTGTGTACACATTCCCAAAGTAAAATTAATTAGAACGCAATCAATTGTCAGCAATATAAATAAAAATGGATATCACTATAAACATATACTATAAATTATGATCACTTTAAATATATTAATTTATAATTTTCAATTTCTATCGATTTGTACTTTAAACAAATAAATTGCGCAACATATATGTTTATTTCGATAAATATCTATCCCTTTGATTTGCTTTAATCGCAAAAGTAAATACGTGAGCTGATAATCGTTAAATTTACGAAATACTCGTGTATATTATCTCCTCTTATATTATGATTATAATTCTAATGATAATGCAAAACGTGGATCGACACGCGCTATTGCTTGCCTGTTTGAGTCTCGTTGTACAAGTGACAACATTAAACACGGAAACGTTTATGTAAACACTATGCCAGGTTTAGTATCCGACATGACGCGATAAACTTTTGCAAGTACATTAAACTCAGAATTTATTAGCACAGCTCAATATTTTGTGTTGATTTTCTATGTTATTATTGTGTTATCATTCATGCTGTAAAATTCGAGCAACAGAAAGTGCCACGAACTGCGTTATTATTCCTTAACACATGATTATGGTTATGAAAAAGTACAAATATTTCTTACGAAAAATTAATTATTATCACATTTATTGAATTGTTATTAACGATCTGTAAGCGTATCAAGGTGTTGGACAACTGCAGCTTATCCATGCAGATATATCGTGCAATTATTATTCATTCGATAGAAGATGCAAATTTTAATTTATTGAATCTTGATACTTACGGATAATATTTCTTTAGCAAGCTTATTGATTCAAATATATCTCGCATCCTGTTTTAAATATTTTGTCAATATTTAATTTGTTTATTACGATTTCTAATTTAAAAGAACGACATAATACTGCAATCATTGGATCAATTAGTTCAGGTGATGATTGATACATAGAGCGTGAAATAATTCATGAATCACTAAATCGTGTAATTTACGTAATGGAAAGCTGTAATATATGTCGTCATAATATATACCTTCCTACCTGTTTATTAACAACTAATCAAAAATATGAAGAACGAAATATCTGATTTAAAATTATTTTATAAAGCTTTAAATATTCATAATAAACTGATTTTTTACGATAAAAGAGTATATTGTTTATACATAAAATATTAGTAACAAAAAGAAGTTAATTGTTTATTAATAATATATTTTGTATACTTTGCAAGATTGTGAGAAGATAAAGTTACCAATGTGCATAATTCTACAATTTTACTGGCAATGAATAAAGATTATTATTTTAGCATATTACAATATATTACAATTTGCACAATAGCAACTGCAATCACAATTTAACGGAATGACCTATAAAGTAACTATTCTAGATATGATAGAACGAAACTGCTGGATTTCCGGATAAACATTGCGGGGCAAACAAGGATGGCGCCGCAACGTCGCATATTTCTGGCGCCATGCGTTAGAAGACACAAACAATTATCCTATTTCTGTCAATGACTGAATCGCAAAATACACAAGTCAACTGTATTGCAATTGTGATTAAATACATATTTAATAACTTAAGAATATAATTACTAAATATCGAAATAAACGTATTTTAAATATTATATAATTAACTTTGACATAATTAACATAAATTAATTAATTTAATTAAATAATCTAACTCGTATTATAGAAATTAAAAAAACATTTTTTAAATATTTTGGATAGGCATATACCTTTTCATAATTATTGCACTTTGAGAAAACTGTATCAAATATCGATGGGATTTAAAGCATGTCTTTACATTACTCAATCATGAGTATTTTATTTTACAATGTATTTTGAATAATATGTTTGTTCGAGATCTTGACATTTTAGTGAATTAAATAAAGATATTAACAATAAAATCTGATTATTTGCCTTTATTTAATAATACAATGTAAAAAATTTATTTCGTACACTGATCCATTCTTATTCTTTTGAAAAGTTGCACAATAACCAGAAATGATAGTGATTGAACCAATATATCAGATAATCAAATAGAGTAGATGTCAAAATAGGACAAACGTTCATCGTTTAACCTACCGACGTGCACTCAAAAATAGTTCAAACTCATTCATCTCAGCAATGTGTCAGCGTTCTCGTAATTTATTCATCCTTTCGCTCTCTTTCTCTGATCTATCCTATGACGTCACAGTGACCCTTAAAGCCCATCCGGTTCTCGCGATTGCGTCGCAGCAAGCGGTCGACACGGTCCAACTTTTTTCTGGCAAACAAACGACATGGAAGAGAATTTAATATGAACTGACAGCAGATCTCCATTCGTTTCGCGAATACTATAAATTCGTAAAAAGAATCGGACGTGTTTGCACTCGCAAAATAATGCATTGTCTTCGCATGCATGCCTAGTGCTCTTTTGTAAAAAGTTTCGTGGTAAACAGTATGCATAGATAAAGACGTATGTAACACTTATATATTATACATATATACTTTGTGAACAATTTAAATCACAATTTTAGGAATTCAAATAGTTCAATAAAAATTTAATAATAAGTTAAACAAGACTATTATATAAATAGAAGCTAGATATTCGTCTAATAGATAGATATCTAATAATAATCTTTATATAAATTTTAAATACATCTTACAGTTATATAAACTTCGCACTAATTACTGTCGGACTTGCAATACAACCATAAACTGAAATAATAATCTCACAAATTAAATAGAGTATCGATTTGATAATAGTGCTATTAGTATTTTAAAATACTGTAAAAAGAAAGAATAGTAAAGAATTGAAATATTTCTCTATTTAACATATATCAATATTTATAAATTTACGTTTAAAAAGTTTAAGAACATAGAAACATAAAATGCAATTGTTTTGTTTATTCACATTACAAATTTGGACAACAATGTTGTTAAATTTGATGATTTTTTTATTCTATTTGTATCAAAAATTAATTATAACAAACAGAGAAATGCAATACATGTAATTTAATCTTATAAGTATTATTATTTTGTTAAAATAAACAATATACAGACATCAAACATCGTAAAAAATAACGACTAGGTAGATAAATGAAAAATAAAAAAGTAAAGAAAAATGGACGTTATTGTGTTTCATCCGTCAGCCGCACAAACGTTTAAAAATTGAGTGAAATTTCGTTTACATCCAAATTTGTTTTAATCGAGTTTTCGATATAGAAGAGCCCGCCAATTTGCGCTCTAATTATATGTACCAAATCAATTTCCCTTTCCCACCCCCCCCCCCCCAGCTTTGCTGTATGCCGACAGTCGTCGTTACGATATTAAGCCGAATATGTGCTGAACATACCAATCAACGCTCGGCAAAGCTCGTTCATCCGGCGACATTAATTCGTCTACAATTAGAGCGAAATGGTAACGATATGGCAGTAGAATGTGTATTGGTTTTAATCCCTACATTCACTGACAAAAGCAAAAAGTTGAACAATGAATATAAAATCTATATTGTAGATTGATAATTTATTTTTAGAGCTTTCTATCTTCAGTTACATTAAAATTCACAAAGTAATTTTATAGATTATATAAATGTAAAAGAGGATCATAATATTTCAGTTTTTCAAAATTATAATTCTGACAATTCTATAACATCCATACATGTTACTATATAATATGTTTTTTTATTAATATTTAGATATATGTTATACATACGTTTATCAATTTATTTATCATTTTATTTTTATAACTATGTTTGTAATCAAAATTTATTCTTGTAACATATTTTATATCTTAACTATTTAGCCAATAATGTTTGTATTATAAGATTAAAAAGCGATTAGAAGGAGGTAAATGACATTAATCTCGTAAAAGAAAAATTATACTAATTAGTATAAGGATGAATTAGGTCAATGAAGATTAATGATATCAGCTTTTAAAAATAATTATTATGTATAACGATGTTCTTCCTTTTAAAGATGACTATTATATATATAACTATTATATTAATAATGTTATATATATTCTCTGGAAAATAATTAAACATATTATTTTACTAAAAATTATATTGTTATCAAAATTTAATGATTTAAAAGCTTGACATTTTAAAAACAATTTTAAATATTTTTTTAACCATATATTAATAAATACGCTTCATCAATTTTTCATTAATATTTCTCTATTTTTATTCTTTCAAATATTTATAAAATTTTTTCGTGTTCAAACCTATAATATATTAAACTCAATATTTGATATCTCAAGGATGTAATTTTATATTTTAATAAATTACGATAAATTTTATTTAGTCTAGTTTGAAATCTTAAATTAAGATATTGAAAAGTAGTTTAGGATTCATCGATAGTTATTCTTTGTGAAACGAAAAAAATGAAAAGAGAATAAAAAAAGAGAAAATCGCAGGCAAATTTTCTCGTCGAAATAGAACGATCGGCTCGTTATCGCTTTCTTTACTTTTGCACGGTGGTTTATCCGCGAACACATTGAAATTTCACCGTCGTAACGCGTCGCATCTCGACCGGAAATGGAAGGAATCGGCGGGCCACCACCTTGTAATTTCCGGCAGAGCGAGATGACTAAATCGAAAAAGAAAGGAGGAAAGAAACACCGAGAACAAATTCGTGATTGTTTCACTATTGTCACGTTGTGACGATAGGTCTTTTTGCTTTTGAACGAACATGTTGTTGTTTCCGATAAAAAGAATGTTTGATAGCTCGAGAGCTGTTTGCTCAAAATATTCTTTTTGTTATACACTCCACATTTTATTAACATAGCGATATTACAACGACGATCTAACTGCTGATAATGTTAGCTTAACAAAAATGTATTTTGAAGGCATGAACAGTTTTATCCTTTTTGCTCCAATGTCGATATAACGAATATACTTTTTCTTCTTTATAAATAAAAGAATGGTTTTAAAATTACACAGTACCACCATCAGCTCGGTAAGAAATTACAGCAAACATCAGTAAAATTATTCTTTCAGTCACCTTAAGCTAAATGATCCTCATAATTATTTCTTTGTCTGTTTATATCGCTCAAATATTACGAGCTCGAGGAACCTACAATTTGCTCCGAATATTCGATGGTATAGTGCATTCTGCGGTTATTATCGCGTTCTGCTTTCGACTGTCAGCATGTCGGTGACAGACCAGTCCTAATTGAATTTTCGCACAGGCCTTTCATAGGGATACATTCGGCCTGTGCCTCTACATACTCTAGGTATGCCGCTACGTCGCGCGGAGCTAATTAGCCGTCGTGTGACATCGCCTTTGATCCTCGTAAATTAATAATGGCGCTGCCTCGACAGGGAATTCAATTCGGTTCCCGCTACTGATGTTTTTAGCATTCTCTCCTTTAGAATTGATTATCAGCAATTAATTGTTCAAAAAATAAAAATGTCAAATATTGATTAAAATCAGCTTAATATATAAAAAGGAAAATTGCCGATAATGGCACAGGTTTCCTAAAGAGACTCTTTTTTTCCAACCTATTTTATCAGACGCTTATTTCTGCTTATCTTATGAAAAAGTTAATTATTGTAAAATTGCAAAAAAGTATTATAAAAACTACTATATTATCTGATAGAAGATACTTTATAGTTCGTGTATATGTTTCTAAAGTTTTACTTTCAGTTTTTGTTTAAGAAATATTATCCAAAACAATGTAGTCGTTGATAATTTTTACATTACAGCACAAAAAGAAAATTCTAGAAAAAAAAAGAGTGAAATAAAAAAATGTTTTAGATATTTTTATTAATAAATATGAAGTAAATAATAATGTTTTTTTATTATTTATTGTTTGATTATTAAATATTATTAAATATTATTTATTGTTTTTTTCTAATATTGTTAACTAATTTAGTAGTAATATTGAAAAATAAAAATGGCGTAACAAACAAGCGAATTAATATGTCATACAACGTCAAAAAAAGTAATAACCATTCGCCTTTATATTGGGATTGCACATGTGAACAAATTGCACCAATAAACGTATTGGATTTTTAGCGTTCTCCCTTTTCCCATCGTATCGCCTTTCCGGTCGCTTTTATTATCACCTCGCCGTGTCCCTGTGTTATATAGCCGTGTGCGTGTCACTGTTATCTTCGATTGAGATAGTTGCACTTTATACATTGTCCGTGACAGGCGTTTCTGTAACGCGAGACAAGAGCTGATGGAACGACGATAAAGTGGACGCACGAAACAGCAGTACGTGATACCAAAGGTGTAAACCAGGAACATTCCTCTCTTGCAATTTTTCTCGCGTCCGTGATTCTCCTGAAATCGCGTGAGATAAAGATTGCTTGAATCTGCACTCTATACAGAAGAAGAATTATTCTGCAGACGTTGCTAAATCGATACGTGTTGATATGTCTGGATATTTTTAAATAACCAAAATAGAAAAAAGCAGTATGCATCAATAGATAAATATCCTTAAATATACTTAAAGATAAATACAACTTAAAACAGTAATTTAAAAATCCATTAAATAATAAAAATAGTAATGTAAAAATAGTAATCTAGAAAACATTGTAATAAGATAATTGTATTCTTTTTATCTTTAGAAAAAGAATTATTGAAAAAAAATGTTCTGTTTATCTTTTTTTGTTAAAATATCGATCAAACTTCAAATTATTTTTAAAAATTTCAACTATGTTAACTTGCGAACATGTATCCTAAATAAACGGATTTAATGAGATTAGTACAGAAACGTCACTCAGGCTATGCTTCCACTCTCTAAATACCAAAATATTAAAAGTGACGGACTATGTCATGTAGAAAATTTTGAAATGACATATATGCGATCAAGGCGAATTTTATAGCAACCTAATAGAATTTATAATTGTATTTTTATCATTAACTGTGGACTTTAATGAATACACTGCCTCTAAAGCTTCTTAATTTAACATCGTAAAAACCAAAGAAATTCGAAAGAAGATTGCTTTTTTATTATTTTACAGTTTGTTAAAATTTTATTATTGTACAGTTTGTTAAAAATAAAAATGTCTAGTTTAAAGAAAAAGAAAGACTTAAACCAAGCAATATGCTATTAAGAAGACAATAATTTTATTTAATATATATTTATAAAATAATTTCTATTAATTTTATTAGTCAAATTTACTAAATAAAATTTGAGTTTAAAGTAGATATTTATAAAGCAACAAAATATTTATAAAATAACATATTTATTTATAAATTATATATATATATATATATATATTTATATATTAAATAATATAAATATTATTAAATCAGTTTAGGAGAATTTATTTATTTAAAATTATTTATTTAAAATTATATGGAAATGCGTAGATATATCATTAGGATCATTATTCTACATTGATGAATAAAGAATAATTATTATTGGCACAAAGTAATGTAATATTAATAAATACATTCATGCAAATTTCGACGGGATGAATTTTCTTTCCTATCAGAACATAAAATCTTGTAATGAGTATTGTTATTAGCATAAATACTGTAAGCTGTCAGAAAAAGATGCTTATCACACGTCTTTGAATCTCGATTCTATAGGCGGTATTCATAGTCCGATTTTACTTCAAGATTGCCTTAAGTAATGTCTTAAGACGCTAATACGACTCTCTGATTGATTCGTGACTTCTTAAGACTGTACTTAAGAAGATCTTAGGATCTGACTATGAATACCAACCTATGAACCGTAAAGTGGTCTTATATATTATGCGTGTAAATGAAGAAGCTTCGTAAAATGAGCATCTAATAATAATTTTACCGAATTTTACCAAATGAATGAATATCTGAATGAATTTAATTTTTCCAGGTAACATAAAAGATAATACATAAAAAAGAATTTCATTTTGCTGAAAATTATGTCATTTTTTAAATTAAAGAGGGAGAATTATATTGTTATCAATATCTTGTGAAGTAAGATAGAATTACTAAATAGAATCCGAAAAAATTTTCTAAGATTTTAGAAAGTAAGAAATAAATTATTTGAAATATTGTAAAAGACAGAAAGATTCATTAAAATATATTTTAAAGAAATTTTCTATACTTTTTAAATCCAATCGAAAATATAAGTAATATAATATAATATACATAAGAGCGATTATATATATAAAAAAATCTTGAAGAAAAAATCTGTTTTGTCATTAAAAAACAAATTTCAGCGGATCTATAATATAAATTTTAAAGTAGGACGAGAAATTTTTCCACGAACCGTCCTTTACCTCCGCTTTAGTCCGGCGATCAAATTTTATATTGTGATTTTGCATCGCGACGACGACGCCATACGCAAAATAAGATCGTTCATCGTCAGTAAAGGTTGACACAGTGCTCACATACAACGATATGAGAGAAAGGGAAAAAGAAAAGGAGTGAGAGAAATATAGGACAAAAAATGGTTTCCACGTTGCTCTACCACTCACGCTCTTCCCTATTTTTCATCATCCGACCTCGGTGATGCTCTCCCGACCGTTCTTTCATTTACGCGAAACAGGAGGCAAGAGCTGAAAGCTTTCTGAATTCGAACCTTCTCTCTCCAGGTTTCGTATATCCAGGTCTTTCTCTTCCTCTCCCTTACTCTCTATTTCCTTTCGTCAGTATCCTCACGTTTCCTCTCTCGCATTAATATACCGACGACTCAGGATTAAGCACGTCTACGGTTTATCTCCTTCTTGCCATACATATTAGGTCCCTCCACATATGCCTCGACCTGTGCAGGATAGAACGAAAAGCTCATTTACCGAGGAGCTTTATCCTATTTCCGCCACGCGTCAACTCTCGAATCCGAGAGGACGACAATGTTGACGAAATATGTATGGTACACACGATAAAAACACAGTGAAGGAATTATGTGCAAAAGTCATGCGACACTTGCACTTCTCGCGAAGATTCAACTTTTAAATGCGAAAAATTGAACTGATTTGAATCCATCAGTGCGACAGAAGATTCAAGAGCTATTGTATTATGTAGAAAAGAAATCTCAAAATGTCAGTCTGTACTTTGAACGAAAGAGATTTCAGAGAATCATACAAAAAGCATTGATAATCGGCAAAAATTCATGAAAATTTAGAAAATAGAAACTTCATTTTAGAAGAAGCGGAAGTGTCATGATACTCAAGAGAGTAAACGTGCAGATCGAATATATGCGAAACTAGGTCGTCCAGAATGTGTAATGAGACACGGAAGAATGAACGTATCCAAACCGAGTTTATTTGAAATATTCTTTTTATGTATCTCATTATTTCGACGATATTCGCTCAGACAATTGAAAACACTTGTCCTTGTTAGTTTATACGTTTATACGCTATGAAAAACTGTAATTAAATTTAGTGAGTCGCACTTTGCATCCTCAATTTATTTTTATTGTCACATATTATACTTTTATATTCATTATAGTCATTACATTGTTGTCTTACTATTATTCCTTTTTGCTATTTAAAATCTTAATGTTTTTAATCTATTTTATTTTAATTTATTTTGTTCATATTGATAACATTACACTAATTGAAATGCTGTGATAATTAAAGACTACAAAACTATAAATAAATACACACTACGAACATAAATGCGAAATAGAAATAGAAAGCTAAATAATTCTCAGATAGCAAAATTGTACGTGATTCTAGAAACTTCTCGTATAAAAGATACAAAATGAACAATGTTGCAACTTCGTGTCAAAGATCTCCATCATTTGCAGTGAACTACATTCAGTGCATTTGCAAAAAACGTTCGCGTTTGTATTTTTCTATTTTCATTTAACATTTTCTTTAAACAGCATTACTGTCTGTTTTAAAAACGACAGTAACCATTAATTATTACATCTGTGAGTTTCTTTCTGATCTACATTACTAACAATAAGAAAATTATATAAAATATAGTCGATAAACACGCTTTTACACGTATTTCACGAGCGAATATAGGACCATGTGAGTAAAAAAAAGATAGACTCATGAAATATAGTGAAATAAGGTAAGAAACGAGAACATCGATTTCGCATCAAAGTCCGAGCGTCCGTAGAAACTCCATTAAGTATCTACTTTATTCCTTGCATTTATGATACTTTTATCATATTCAGTTATGAATTATTGAAGTAGTGATACAACAGTAATATAATAATCAGATAAAAATAGTAAAATTTTTCTACATTATATTAATTCAGACTTTAAAAAAAGAAATTTTTTAAACTTCTATTTATATTTTATTTAAATCTACAACAATTACATAAAAGGAAAACAATACAAATTTTACAAATACTATGATGAACATATTGTTCCTTATTTATTTGTTAAAAATATTAGAATTTAAAAAACTGAGTATCTACTGTACAGTCAGTGATCAAAATTTCATATATCTAAGACCAGATTATGTGCAAAATATATTAGGTGTTGGAATTAATTCGTAGCGTTTTTTAATGAAAGAATGTTATTTATTTCACATGAGCATTAAAAAATACATTAATGAAAGTACTTCCCATCACTTGTAAAACGCTACGAATTAATTCCAACACCTAATATATATTATCGAAAGTTTATTAAAAAATCGCATTCAATACATATTAAATAATAATCAATTCTAAATTTATCAAAAAAATTTTGAAGATAATAATATAAACACGATTAAAATAAAGTAATACACAATTAGAATCATATCGAGAATGAGAATTGTCATTTGAATTAAAATAGTAATAAGGCTCAATAAATTAAAATCGAAAGAAAAAGGGCTATAAGCCTAAGATTAATCGTTATAAGTTAAAAATTGAAAACATTAATAAATAAAACTGTCATTTGGCTAAACTTTAATATGCCGGCAATAAACAAAACAAAAAACAAACGTTTCGATTCATGTCGGATCATTATTAATATTAACAAGAAGCAATGAAAATATTACAAAGAGAAGATACATAAAATTATAATTCGCTCTCGATCGCAATATTAAAGTTATCGATAATATCGCTCAGCATGCAATAGATATTAATCAGAGTGTTACTAACAGTGTATTCCTGTGGTAATTTGTATGTACTATAAACACCGTAATTATTTCTGTTAAAGAATATAAATATAATGTAAAAATATATTGAGAATAAGTAATAGTAATACAATGTAATGAGAAAAATAAAAAGCAAAGAATAAGAATAAGAATAAAATAGTAATATATAACAAAGAAAGTACACTGAAGAACATTAATAAGAAGTTGTGTGATGTACAAATTATATAATTAATTTAGTAGCAACTAAATTAAATGAGAATAAATACCTTATGAATGTGTGTCAATATAAAAATGTCGTCTAATCTTTCGAATATTACTAGGATAATTTTTGTTACAATTATTACTTACTGCTAACGATTTTCTATGAGAACTTGCTTCTTGTATGAGAATACATTCTGGTTCGACACTTAATTTTTTCTTCTAACAAAAATTTTAAGGAGTAACTACGAAGCTACGAATAATGTTCCGTTTATTTGAAATTACAACATTCATATACTTATAACGTACATATTAAATAAATATTACCTATGCATTATTTTCATAAACTTTAGTATAAGCGAAGATAGAGCTGACTTATTTTCATTAACTGACTTTACCTATTATAGAATAATAGTTAGATGCCGTATGACACTTTTAATATATCGCGAGAAAGCAATTAAGAAAAACAAAAATTTATAAAATTCTGTTTTAATCAAGAAATTAACATTATAAATACACATACCTACGTTCACGTAAACTTGTTATAGTTTGTGCAAGC
Source organism: Acromyrmex echinatior (assembly GCF_024713525.1). Lineage (NCBI taxonomy): Eukaryota > Metazoa > Arthropoda > Insecta > Hymenoptera > Formicidae > Acromyrmex > Acromyrmex echinatior. The sequence goes on along the minus strand of NC_141856.1, from coordinate 13,784,609 downwards.
ATGCTTGATAAATTTACTTGAATGTATATGACTTATATATATAATATAATACAAATCAAGATATAATATTTACCAACAAATTAATATAACATATACACATCTGTGTGATAGATTTAATAAATAAATAAAAGATCTATACTACATGGAACAATTTTGCTGAAAGATAAAATAAAATCTAAAATTTTCCTAAATAGAAATTCTAAAAAATTATTCTAAAAATAATTTTTTGAAAATTTAAATTAGCTATTAGAATATCAAATTTTTTTGTGAACATTGCTCACATTATTTCAACATAACTATTTTAATGGTCCAATAAAATTATTTTTAAATCTGTAACTAGTAAAATTTTAAATCTTTCAGCAAAATCATTCTTTCTATGTATAATTATATATATTTCTATATAACTATATATATATATGTATGTATATATATATATGTATATATATATATATATATGTGCGTGTATATATATATATATATATATATATATATATATATATATATATATACATACACATATACATATTTATATCAAAGATTTACAGTTTTATTGAGCGAAGTATTGTATGCATAGATATACATTCCTGAAAAATCATCTTCCTCCTAAATTTGTTTATATACATACGTAAAACTTTCTAAATATTAATCTTGTATTAAAAATAATTTTTTAGTTAAAAATATTATATATCATTTTGATGACATCAAGACTTGTAACCTTACTTCATTTTTGACCTTAGAATTTTTCCGCTCGGATTCTTCGGAATATTGTCAACAAATGTTATTCCACCTAAAAGAAAAAGAAAACAACAAATATAATCGTTAAATTTTCCTAACGAAGTTACCCAGTTCTAGCTACCCAGTTCTTTTTTATCTTTAAGTTTTTATACCTAGTCCAATTGAATTACATAACGATTATTTTTTTCTTTAAGAACTTGCGGTATTTCTTCGGATATATTTGATGATAACTATTCTAAAGACTGCATGCAGCACTCTATTAATATGCTAATTAAACGCGTGGTAATTAGAAACTTCGCGATGTTGTAATAGTTGAAAGCAATTGAGTTATACCTCTCAGTTGTTTATATTCGGAAACCTTTCCTTTTATAAAGTTCTTAATGTCGTCTTCTGTGGGTTTTTTATTTTCTTTCACCACTATAAATGCTTTTGGTACCTCACCATACCTCTCATGTGGAATACCAATCACTGCTGCTTCCTCCACGTCAGGATGCATTCGCAGCAACGCTTCTAGTTCCGCTGGTGGTACCTTTGACCAAACGAAAATAACGTTTTAAATTAAAGCAGGCAAACACTTTAAACGCCGCCGAGAAATAAAGTACTGTCAAATCGTCGAAACTTTGTGAAGATATTTTACATTATTTATGTATTTATCAATAAACAACTGTTATTTATTAATAAATAAAATAGCAAATGCTTTAATAATAAATCAAAATGAATAGAGAAAGGATGAGTCAACAAGAATCAATGTGAATGTCTTTTTTGTAAAAAATTCCCAAAAATATCTTCATATTTTAGACCGTTATTGTAGTTTTCTTACTTAAATAATTCTTACAATAAAATAATATACGAATTATGAAATAATTTATAATCAATGAATAATTATTGTATCAGATTTATATAATATTAAAAAAAAGAGGATTTTTTTTTATTTATGTATAAATTATTTATAAAACCAATGCTTTTTAAAATTATTTGTACAATTAGAATTTACTTATCATATATCAATAAACGTTATATGTATATCTCTTCTTATTTAAATATAATCATCAAATTAATTATACTAATTGTATTGTAAGATACTTATTAAAATAAAAAGAGAAAAGCTTTTTTTTATCAAACCAAATCGTTACCTGAAATCCTTTGACTTTAATAAGTTCTTTTAGTCTGTCTGTAATATAAAAATCGAAATCTTCATCGTAATAAGCAATATCGCCCGTTTTTAACCACCCATCCTCGGTTAGCGTATTTTTTGTAGCATCTTCGTCATTCAGATATCCTTTCATAATATGTGGTCCTTTGATCCATAATTCGCCTGTTTGACCACTAGTACTGATATCCTTCTGTGTCGTTACATCCACCAAGCGTGCTTGACAACTCGCTATATTTTGTCCGATACTGGAATATTTCCTTCTATTTCCAATAAAGGATACTGGTGAAGTTTCTGTTAATCCATAACCTTGAAAAAAACATTACGAAACTTTAAATAAACTTAATACCAAAATAAATATTTTATTATATTTCATCATTATTTTTTCTTCTTTTTTATATTAGATATTTAAATTTAAATTCATATTTGTAACAACAAAACAAAAAATTTTATAATAAAGGAAAATTAAAATTAAAATAACTAGAGTCTTTAAAATGATTATAGAAGGATGTATATATGCTGTGAAATTCAATGAGAAAACAATTTGACACAAAAATTACAATCTGACACAAAAACAAGATTAATTGATCTTGCGTTATCGACATGTAGTTGCAGTTGTCAAACCATCTCTGAAGCTAAAAGCAATTTTGTTGAATAAAGATTATATATGTTTGTATAACTGTGTTGAATAAGTTACATATTTGCATTTAAATGAAATCTGTTTGCAAAAAAAATAAATAGATTTTGTCGTTTAATAATAATTAGTATTTTTTTCAAATATGATTGATTTGTCAAATTTTACGAACTCGAATGTGCATCAAACAAGAGTAAAGTTTAATACGATGCCATTCTCAATACAACGAACTTTATTCCAGAATCGATCATGCGCCGATTCGTTGGATCTCGTTAAAAATTGAATGTACATCGCTCGTTCGTTCGAACTCGCAAAACCCACAAATGCAAAACTCGTTCATCCTCCTCCTCTTCGACATTTCTACTTTCACCAGAAAAAAATATATATCTGAGTTCAAAGCTCGCACACGTCGAAACACGATCCCGGAAATTCGATCCGAAAAACTCGATAAACATTTCGTTCGTTCGCGAGTTGTGAATTTTGCTTCAACAACGGCTCGATTTTACAAACACCCACCTTGACGGAATTCGCAGATTTGTGAGTCGATGTTATATTTCTCGTAGAATCTATCGACGTCCGTTTCAGCGAGAGGCGCGGCGCCACTCATTATAAAATGCATATGATGGAAATGATGTTTCTTTACAAGAGGAGAAGCCGTAAGAAATAACACTATGGGTGGAACGCAAAACAGCGCGGTCACCTGTGAAGTGTCATATCGTCGCGAATTTAATGTTTTCATAATTTTTTGTTTACATATGCAAGAACAATTAAATTTTTCTATAATTGATGATATAAAAACATATAATCATAAAAAATATTTTTTTACTTTACATTAATTTAAATATATTCACACTCAGTCGAGCTTAATTTGTCATTCTAATATATAATAAATTTTTAATTAAAGAATATAGTAAAATATTTAAAGAAGAGATTTATTTTTGAGCATAGCAAGGTACAAACAATTACCTTGTTTTTTTCCAATACGTCAATGAATGTTTCCGGTACAAATTTTGGAATAGTGATTATTTTTGCGCCAAAACAAAGACGTGGAAATATTAAAGCATTCATTCCATAAATATGGAAAAATGGTAATACGGCAGGTATTACATCTTGGAATATACCTGTAAAAAAATAAGATATTTTTATATGTAGGTAATAAATATTCAATTATCGAGTGATTGTAGAAGATAAGAAATAATTTCAAATAAAAAATTTTGCAGAATATCCGATTTTACGAATTTACATATATAACCAACGTACAAATACATTAATTCAAAATTTACAAAATTTTGAAGTGCGCCAAGAAGGCTGAAATAATAGTTTGTTAAATAAAAGAAAAAGTACTTGTAGAATACTGAAAGGTTTCGATAGACTTTTGAACCATCATTATATTAGACACCAGATTACGATGGGTTAACATAACACCCTTTGGTAATCCAGTCGTACCACTTGAAAATGGCAAAATCGCTATGTCATCACAAGTTCTGTCCAAATTTACTGGTGGCAATGATTTACCTCGCGTTATGAGATCCTGAAAATTTTTGCATACTTATATTTATTTTTACTTAACCGTTTTCTTTTGTATCTTTAAATATTGTCGATTAATTCGCCCTAAAATCTATTTTGATACTAACAGAAAAAGGTATTGAACCCTCTGGCATAGAACCAGTCTTATCATCAATTACAATAAAAGGAGTTTTATGTGAAAGACATGCCCTTTTTGCAGCGAATGCTGTAGATGCAACTGAGGTGGAAGTAATAATTGCTTTTGCATTTGCTCTTAACAACTGAATCATCATTTCCTCTGAAAATTTTTCACGTCCATCAATATTACAATACATTTTGCCCACTTCCTTATCTTATTTTTATTTTATCATAAGTTAAATATTTAATCTATTTTATGTAAATCTCAAATAAAATAGCATACATAAATCTAAATTAAAGCTTACCTGCTGTATACATTGGATTTATAGTAGTAACAATAAATCCGCCTGACGAGATTCCAAGGCAACTTAAAACTGTGTCCGGAAAATTGGGTGCCACTAGTGCTACCACATCGCCTTTTTTGAGACCAATATTCTGCAAACTTCTACCAATATAACTTGTCGCATCCTTGGCTTGCGCAAATGTGTATTTCTTGCCATTTATACCACATTCCTGCACAAAGTATGTTATAAAACTGATACCGTATCACATTCTCCACACATTTACCGTACATTTACCGTTTAAAAATGACCTAACAGTTAATTACGCTTACATTTGGTTATATTTCCCATTTCAAGCATTCTTTCTTGATTTTTCCATATATACGCATAAATTCCCCCCATATTAAAATTTGTTAAATAATTCATATTGGTCTGTTTAAAGAAGATGACGCGATTAGTATTAGAAACGTTCTATGCACATGAATAGATTATCTATTGTATAAAATAAAAATTCAATAAATCAAAAAATTTACCAAAGCGATATGATTAGGATAATTCTCGCTATTATTCCAAACAAACTCGTGAATCAAGGTTTCCGGATAAGAAGCGTCATCTCTCAGAGACATAATAATCTTCTCGTTATTTGGTCCTGTCACAATTCTGGTTTGCTTCAAGGTCGATACACGCCTTAACATAGAGTTCAGAGGCCTTATTCCTGCGTCCAGTACTCGACTCAGCCTCTGAATACCACAAAATATGTGTGTTGCCATACTCATACACTACTAATTTATCGGTAATTAATTGTACAACTCGTAACCTGCAAGTATAGTAAATAAATTAATGGAAATGAAACCATAAAATAATGCTAAACTACAATAATTTTATATAACAAAAATAATTGTAGAAATGTTAATATTGACAAAATAATATTTTAAGTTTTATATACATTATCGAATATTTTTATTATACGTTTTAAATTAAATCACGCATAAATGCAAAAAAGATGATTTCTTTAATTTTTTTAAATGATTATAAGAAATAATATTTCTTTCAGAAAAAAATTTACTACAGAAATGCTACAGGCATATATAAGTTTTAAATAAAGTATATATATTTGTTAAAAAGATATTGACATTAAAATGTTAGATTTATTATAATGTAAAAATTTAGTATGAGAATAGAAAATACAAGCACTCGTTTCGCAAATAAAAATCTGCAATTGTGAAGTTACAATTGAATTATAAATGATTTGTGGGAAAAAATATAGCGTATATGTATATCTACTGTTACACAGTTGATAAATATTTTAAGCATTATATTCATTCTCCAACTTTAAAATTTATACTTACTCAGCGATTATCACGACAATCTTTCATGTACACACTGAATATTTTTATAACCAGTTATTTGATTCGATACAAGAATTACCAAAGTAAATAATCTTTATTTTCATATCGAATAATATAAACAATAAAAGTCAATACGTGGTTAAAATTTAAAACAGAAAATTTTTTCAAAGGCATACACCACAATGCAAGATTTTGATAGTTAGTATTTTATATTTCAATCGATTAACATATGTACGTTAATCATATTATGTAAAAACGTAATCGATATGCGTTTATTGAATTGTTAATCGATTAAAATATAAAATATTAGTTATCAAAATCTTATGTTGTGATGTATGCCTTTGAAAAAATTTTCTGTTTCGAATAAATACATTTCTTATCGAAATTAATAATTATATATATGTATATGTGCGTGCGCGCGCGCGCGCGTGTGTGTGTGTGTGTGTGTGTGTGTGTGTGTGTGTGTGTGTGTGTGTGTGTGTGTGTGTGTGTGTGTGCGTGTAAAATGCAATTAATCATTGAGGAAACATGAAGAATAAAAAATTATAAAAAATCACAATTAATTCTTCTAACATCGTTACGCAATAAAAATAAAAGGAAAAATATATAAATAAACTATAGTATTTATTCAATTCGAGAAATTAACTATTTATATACATTAAATTATTACTAGATATTATTACTAGAAATAATTTTCAGAAAATTTTTGTTTTAATAATATTTACATATTAATCCATTCAAAAATTAAATTAAAATACTTTCCTCTATTTGTTCTTCTTAAATAGAGAACTTTCATGAGTGCATTATTGATTAAAAGATTACAATAAATTTTACAATGCTAAAATGAAAACGCTAAAATTTTATGTTTAATAATTTTTTAGAAAAGTATGTAGCAAAGTTAGTAAAATAGATTGTTAAAAATATGTAAATGATGCTAATTACTCTTTACCTTCTAAATTGCTGCTTTCATTACTTTCTAAAAATTGAAATTATAATAGCTCTTATAATTATTTTAAAAAGATACTCAAACAATACTTTAAAATATTTTCAACTCATAGTAGATAAAAACTCACTTTATAATTATTTTTATATAAATACTTCACATATAATTACAATACGTTGATTTTATAAAGACATAACTTTATATGAAATATAATAAAGATAATATCCAATGACAAAAGTTGATGTGTGACATATGTATTACAGTTTCTATTTCAATAACTATAGAGCGTGTTTAAATTCCAACTCTAGTGCTCCTCGAGTGTTATGTCATTCTTGTTTAACTAGAGAGAGAATAACAATGAGAATAGAGTGATATCTGAGTAACACTCGGATGGGAATCTGAACATATTCTAAAATAACCGGAAATCCATAGTCTGTTCTTAATCTCAAGACTAGCTTAACACTCTCGAATCTTCAGCAACGTCACAACATAGATTACGCACATTTTCAAGTAAACTTTGTGAATTTACCGTTATTTTTACATTCTTTACTTTGTCGTTCTTAAAATTCTTCTTATATAATGGGTATTATTATCAGCGGCATGTCTAGCTCAATTGACATGAGTAAGCAGATTCGAATGTAAACATGTTTACTCATCTTAAGAATTGAAAAATAATTAAAGTTAACAGCATAGAATCAAAACATTAATTAATTGCATAATGTATAAGTTATTGAAAATTTAAAAACTGCTTTAGTTTCTTTTAATGCTGCCTTTTAACTTCTACATTATTGCTCCATCGACCGATATGTTTATTATTATTAATAAAAAATCCAATTTTTAAACATTTAAATAATAAAGAATTTTTTATCTGTGAAGATAAACTGTCTATAAAAATTATTCATGTAAATAATATAATTAACTGCAGTATTTATTAAATACTACTTATTATAATAATTACATCTCATAATAGCTATTCGTTTTATGCAGTATAATATAAATTATAATGTAAAAAATATTGTATAAAAAATTTATTGTATAAAATTTAAAAATATTATATATTTTATAATAAAAAAACAATTTTGTTTATAAAAACGTTTATTGCTTAGAATTTATTTAATATAGAATTTAACAAATATCAATAAAGATATTTCAATGTAGATAAAATTTTTAATATAAGACTATTCAAGTATTAGTTCGAGATATAATAACAGATATGATTATCTGCGTTTCAATATCAAGAAACTTTCAACATAGTTAAACTTGTTAGTTTCTATTTCATAACCAATAAATATTAATAGCTCTTAAGCAATATTATTATTGTATAATGAAAACAAATAGTATAAGAACAGGAGATTAAATGAATTTAAATGATTTTGCACTCACATGTATACGTAAACATATTAGGTGTTGGAATTAATTCGTAGCGTTTTTTAATGAAAGAATGTTATTTATTTCACATGAGCATTAAAAAATACATTAATGAAAGTACTTCCCATCACTTGTAAAACGCTACGAATTAATTCCAACACCTAATACATATATATATTAATATTTCATGTTTATATTGACAGCATGTAATTACGTTTTATAAAAAAAAACATTTTTTAATAAATAAATTAATGCTCATTTACTGTATATTGAATATATTGAAACTAAACTTATTGCCCCTTTATGTCTCGATAAAAATAATATGACATGTCAATAGAATACTATTAACATGATGTTATTAATTACCATACATTACGTTGTATTATATTTTGCATACTTCATTATAACATGCATGCAGATCGAAGTACACTCAGTACGAAGTCTAGATAATGTTTCTATTTTACTGATTACTATAAAAATTTACATAATATATTTTGCAGATTCATATTTGCATAACTATTCCACTAGTAATGCTTATTTGATAAAATTAAATTTATATTATTTTCTATCTCTTCGTCAGTTCAAGTATAAATCTATCGTTACACACAAACACTGCGTCATTACATATATGCTTGCGGAAAATAGTATCGTATTATTTGATAATTTAAATATACGTTTTACGTAGAATTTCTCATATGATTTTATAATTAGTGTTTAAAATTAATTTACTCAATATAAAAATTAATTAAACGGGTCTATTTCGTCTTTTGACACAATATTTTTGTCACGAAACATCATCTTTTTTTTTGGTATTCTACAATATATATACTATATACTATATTCTACAATATATACTACATACACGCACACGCACGCGCGCGCGCACACAAAAACACACACACAATAACACACACACAATAACACACACACAATAACACACACACAATAACACACACACAATAACACACACACACACACACACGCGCGCGTACCCTACATAAAATAATTTTTTACATCTTTAAAAATCATGATTAAGTTAGTTTATTTAAATTATTATTTAAATTAGTAGTTAGTTAGATTTAAATTGAATTATCTTACGTCTCTTGTTGTTTCTTTCTGAATACAGTAGGTTGTAGTCGATCTATTATTAGAAATGTTAAAACGCTATTTCATTGACGATGTATGTCATGATCTTTTAATAAGAAATGCAACGTTGCAATGTTGATACTCTGCAGCTGAAGATTTGCAATTTTCGCGCGCACATAATAGATATTTCATTCGCGCAAACTGAGCAACTGCCAGTTAGATCGCCGTCGATCGGTCGTGATTCACTGACGTTTACGTGGCCGATTTCACTAGTGGACTGTCGAGTTTTCTTCAGACGAAGAGATATCGTCTGTCTCCCCACCATCGACTTGTCATACTAAAAGAAAGTATGAGAGGCAAACGAGACAAGAAGGAAATGAAAATGACTAATACCGTTATGCTATTGCGAACATCATAATATGAAATTTATGATTATGAAAATATATCAATAGTTATCAGTCGTGCCAGTCATGTGCAGCAATATTCGATAACTGGAATTTCTAAATAAATTTTTTTGAAAAACAATTTTTATATTAGCTTTATTAGTCGGTACAATGTGATAATACAACAAAAAAATTTTTTAATTGTGTAAAAAAATATATTATAGAGCCAAACAATAGATGTAAATAGTAAGAAAGTTTATTGAGAAATGCAACTGTGAGAAAAATCTGATACCATTATTTTTGAGATATATAAAAGATTTATTAATATATAAAAAAATGATTATTTTAGAAATAAATTAAGATTTTGGAATAATTTTATATATTATATTATATATTTATATTTATTTTATATAATCAGACTATATAAATATATTTAATTTGAATTACATTTAATTCCTTTTTTTCAGAAATTCTGTTATTTGTATAAAAAAATTATAAAATATTTAATTTTACAAAAAGAGTATGTTAAAAAAGGATGATTTCTTGAATCAATTCTTCACTTTTAAGATAAAATTGGTTCCAGAAAAATGAAAATTAACAAAAATACATAAACTTGTAATAAATGGTAAATGCAATAAAGTTATTTGATGTCGTAAAACAAGGTCATATAATTTACTTGTAAGACTCTTACTCTTTAGATTAAAATGTATAAATAAACCTAAGTTACATCTATTTATAATTGTATAGATGTCAATTATACATATAAAACGTATTTTTACAATATGTAGTTAGTAAGAAATTTTCCAAGTCTATATAAAATTTTACACAGAATTTTATAATTTAAAATCTATTTCTTAAATAATTATATTATTTCTTATATATTATACGGTTTTTTTTAATTATTGTTTAACATTTTGCCAACATTATTCCTTCAGCTTAGTATAATAAGATATCTGATATGCATTAATATTTAACGATATACCTTTAACATTTTAGAAACTATCTGTTTAACATTCAGCAATAATTAATGAATTTATTAATAGTTTAATAGGTGTAAAATTTAATATATATTTCGAAATGCGTCTCTGGTATCAATCAATACAAATTTTTGATTGATACCAGAGACATGATCTTCTAAAATAGCGATAGACTTTGTGCTATACTATTTTATTTATTATTAACATGAAATAAATAATTTAATTTAATTACTAAGGCCCGGCTGCACCAACATTACTTTGATTTTAAGCGAGGCTTAAAACTCTTTTTGTCTATGTCTTTTTTTGGCTTTAAAACGAGACAGATAAAGTTTTAAGTCTCGCTAAAAGTCAAAGCGACATTGGTGCAACTGGGCCTAAAACAATTTAATACTAAACATATAATTTAGAATTATTATTACTTCAGTAATATAAAATCATATTTCAATTTATATTGCATGACTTTGCATAAAAATGATAATGAATACGAATATATTTAGTACAACCTATTTTAGGAAAACATTCAGACATCTCTAATAAAGAGCAATCAAAAAAATTAGCAAACATGTTTTATTTATAAAACTAAATACATAATGCTTACTTGTAATTAAACAATATAAATGTGACACTAGGATATGAGCAATAGCTTATAGTTGCTAAAACATAATATTTCAAATAACATCAAATAAAATAAAAACATACATGTTTTATTTAATTTTATTTGTCAAGCATATTAGATAATCGATGATATGAAATATTATATCCTATTGCCATCTAGCGTTATACCTAATATAACGAAAAGTACGTTGCATTTACCATAATGGATCAATAATATCTGATTCATACTAACACGTGCGATTTCTATATGTAAAAATATAAAACATTTTAAATTTCTTTTATCTTTAAATTTATGATATTATTCACATATGTCATTAATTATTTAACTTATGCGATTTGTATCCCAGACGGTACAGAATATTTATAATAAATATTTATAAATATTTCTATTAATTTTTTAAAATATTATACAAATATTTTATATATTTTTTAAAATATTAATTTTTTAAAATATACAAATATTTTATATATTTTTTAGATAAGCTTAATTCGATTAAAAAATTAAATACATATGTCATTAATTATTTAACTTATGCGATTTGTATCCCAGACGGTACAGAATATTTATAATAAATATTTATAAATATTTATTTCTATTAATTTTTTAAAATATTATACAAATATTTTATATATTTTTTAGATAAGCTTAATTCGATTAAAAAATTAAATGTTTTATATAATAGTAATAATAAATATAAGTAAATATTTCTAATATATATTTTATGAAAATTTTTAAAATATTTGCTAGGAACATCATCTGTTTCATAGGATGCAAACTAGCATCTGGCTGTACATACTAATAAAGAGAATGTTATTTTGTAATTGTAAGTTTTTCTCGCTAAAATAGGACTAATTTAGATTTATTTATATTATGTGCTATTTGAGATTGTCATATTTTTTGCTATTATATTCTATGTTGAAATACTATTTTATCTTGATATCATATATGTAAACTTTATAATACGTAGATTTAATTTTATCGATTTTGTCTTAGCCTAAGTTAATCATTATTGTATTTGCAACATTATTGTGTCCGATTGCTGTTTACAGTCGAACATAATAAGCTAAGAAATCAAAGACTCAAGAATTTAGTGTGTTCTTGTTTCTAACCCATCCAATATCAATTAAAGATCGACGCTTCTTTTGCGTTTTCGGAGATCTATCTGAGATCTACACAAAATACTCAACAAAGTGTCTTATACAATACTTTATTATTTATTCAAGAATATTTGCGACTTAAGTTGTGTTATCTTTTTCATTAGTTAAATAATTATATTAATTTATTACCATATAAGTATAAAGTGCACGATTTTTTTAAATAATATTGTAGATTTCACATTGCGCATAGTAATATGTTCTTCATAAAGCCGCTAGTTTCACAATTTCTGCGCGTTGATTGTTTCGAGCTTATCGAAACGGTAATGCGTCGGCGCATTTTCATCGACGCCGACGCCGACGCCGATGACGCTTGGCAGGACCGTCTCAGAAAGCCTTCCAATAATATGTATTGAAAAATGAAGATTTAATATAAAATATCTAACACGGTACCAAACATGTTTATATTAAATGCGATTAAAATTAATTATAAATTTAATAATAATAAAATAACACAATGAATTTTAAAAAATTATGTATTCATTTTATTCTTTTTGATCTTAATTATTATTTCGTCATTTTATATGTAAATAAGTTTTTAAATTTAAAAAGAAGAATATCACTTACAAAACTCTGCAAAGTGAGTTAATATGCTATGCAAATTATTTTACAGAGATTGTATGAACACATATTGTGGAAACAGTAATTAAAGAAAAAAATTGTAATACGCTACTTATAATGATTCAATTAAGGAAATATATACGAAAATATAACAATATGCGGATACGTGTCAGACGTGATTATTGTTTTTATTTATATTTTATTTATATAGCCATCTCCCTAGAACTACACATGCCGGCACTGCGAAATTCCTATATGTATATGCTTGAAACCTGCGCCCAAGGGTGACGGCCATGTCGACGTGGACCCTGCAGTGCTCCCCCGTTGCAACCTATGCACACCCTCGGTTGGCGACTATTCGTACAAAGAAACGACCATTTTTAGGGAACGGACAGGTTTCATCTCAAAGCAAGTAATCGTCGCGCCGGATTACTCTTGCACGCAGCATTTGGGCTATGAATGAAGACCCAACCTTTTCACCTCGAGGTAATCATTCTCTATATATTTAGTGATATATCTTGTCATATTCGTTCGATGTGTCCGGGGGATTCATAAAGCAAAACTGAAGTTACTTTATTGAAAAAGTTCAAGGGGTCATCATAGATAAGAAAACAACGACACGCTTTATCGTGCCGTGATTAAAAGTAATTAAAAAAATATTAATGTGCATGAACGAGTGACGACGTTTTTATCGATCGCATTACTTATGCATGTATACTTCAAGGAAGAGTATTCTTTGGTTGTATACATATATTGTTACGGAGTGTATAAGATGGATACATTCACTCGTGCGTCACTTTGACGTTTGCCATTTATTAGTCGATTATAATACGGCCTTAATTAAAATATCATGCATATGAATAAGGAAGCTCTCTATATGTCAAAAAACTTGTATTAATGCATTTTGTACTGTTGAAAGTATTAACTGTTGAAAGTATTAATTAAAGTATCTTACATAAATATAGAAAGTAAAGAGTTCTCTCTTCCGTTTGCCTTGATATGAAAAGTAATCGATATGCAACTTTTTAGCGGAAAACAATTACGAAGTTAAACTTTTTTACCTTTTTACATTACGAAAAATGCATACATGTTTGCACACGTGTTTATAACGATTAAGGAACGTTATATTGTCATTAGGTTTTGGCAGTGTTGCTTCTATCTGTGATTCCATGGCCGGGTCCCAGTGTCTTTAAAATATCATGCCCTCGCGATCGAGCGTCTGTAGTGAGGAGGATAGTTCACAAGGTAAAAGAAAGCATTATACATATAATCAGAATTATTAATTAAAACTATGTAGTAAATGGATTATATGTGAAAATATTCCTAAAAGTAAAACAGATTTGATAAAGAAATATGAAGATTATACCAAAAATAATAAGCAATCATTTTTAATTATTAATTACAATTTTTTTATATGTCACTCATTATTAAGATCAGTGCTGATCAATTAACTTGTGATATTACTGCGGTAATTTAGTAGAGTTTGTGTTTCAAGATCGAAAAATCATTTTAAAAGACTATTTATAAACATATTTTAAAAGACTATTTATACATAGGCTTTCTGTGTGAATTTATATATTACGGCCGGTATTCAAAACGCGCTTTTATCTCTAAAATTCTGTAATATGCATAACATATTGTAAATTATAATATGTTAGCGCGCTAACATCGTTGAAAGCGATTCACATAGAATCATATACGCATTTAAGATTAGTCCATTTAGACTGTTTAAGGCATTGGTTTTTATAGATTGTTGTATTCTTACATATACGCGGTATATAAAAATTTATATCGTAGAATTTTTTTGCTATTGAAAACCAAGTATATCATTAAGAGAATTTTGTTTCCTATATAATCACCATTCCTTCGTACATACTTTTTTCACTGTTTTGGAAGTTTATATATTACTTTGCGACAGAATTTCATTTTAGCTGTTCAAAGACAATGACGCATTGCTTTACTGATTGACTCCATCGAAGGCTACACACGCACGTGTCGATCTTATAACTGATCATAAATTTAAAAGAAATGGTAATTGGAATATGTACATATGGATATCATGATTATAAAAGGAGTGACGAGGAATCTTCCATTATGTTTAGTAAATTATACAGAATAGAACCATTTGTATTACAGCATAATCTTTTTTTTAAAAGATCGTTGGCGAGACCAACGTTACGAAACAACGGAAATAGTACAAAATGTCATTATCGATCAACTGAAACAGAATTCTATCACAAAAGAATATTTAAACTTCTAAAACTATACAAAAAATGTTTACAAAGAAGTATAAGATTTATGTAGAAAAGTCTGATTGATAGATTAAGATGATGTATGTACTTGGTTTTTTAATAACAAAAAATTCTAATTTATAAAAAATTGTGACTCATTACTTTCGATGACTTTCATATTTTTAGCAAAGAAAATGTATTTTTCAAAAAAATATATTTTAAAAATCTAATAATTTTTTTGACAACAATTTATTGAACTATAAAATTATAAAGAGATAAAAATCCGGGATAATCTTTTGAGCTTCATTAAAATTTCAGAGATGGATGCCAATACTGAAGAAGTATCAGGTAGAATTACCATTGGAATGCCCGTTCCACGAGAGTCGAGATATTTTTCGGCCACAGCAAAAGGCAAAGCATCAACACAGACCATCACAATGGACCTGCGGCCTTTGCGGCAAATCCTTTTACGCCGAGAAACATTTGGACGCCCACTTCGATAACAGACACAAGAGCAATGTTAATACGGTAAATGATACGTAAAAGATAAAAGTTCACATTGTCTCTCGGTCATTATAATCATAGTTGTCACTTTTCTACTGAAGATCTCACTATTTTGCAGCAGATCAATTATCAAAATTGTTTTAGGAAAAAACTATCAAAACTGTTCTATAATAATGCATCTCTTAAAAAAAAGTTATCAAGGCTTTAATTTTTTACAATATTTCACTTTTGAAATTTTGATAAGCAATGGATTTCCGACAAAATAGTGGGATTTTCGATAATATAATGTGACGACCGTGATTGTAATATATTTTAAAGATTAAATAATTTAGCCAAAAAATATATTATATAACATAAAAATTGTTGATAATTTAATTTTTTAAAAATATATGTATACTATACAGTATTATATATATTTTTTTAAAGATTCTATTTCTTCATTATATTTTTTATAAATTTTTTATTTCTTTCTAATTATACTATATAATCTTTATCTTGACAAAATTTTCATCAATTTAAAAATTATCTTTGCTCTTTAATAATTACTACACGATTACGAATTATCAACGAAGCCAAAGCTTTTTATCAGTTTCTCAAAAAAATATAGGATCTAAACTTGCTCTTTCCTTCAGGCAGAAGATGCGGTATGCCTAGCGGATTACTGTGACATTATGCGTTGCGAGGTGCTGGGCAACCGCGACTTCGAGAACTCGGTGGACGACGATGGTGGTCATCTAAACACCGACATCCAGGTATGGCGCGAAAATACCGAGCAACAAAAGCAACAGCAACAGCGGCGCAGCACTTCTATCGTGCCCTGCGGATCGCGTGGCCTCGCCAGGATGTATCCTACAGATAAGTCCTGCGTCATTGCTGGCGGTGGAGCGGTGACGAATCTGCAGCGTTACTGCCGTCGTGACGACCACCATGACGATAGTGATATGCACAATCATAGATTAGCGAGATCATCTTATCACAATGAGATCGCCGAAACGGATAATAAAAATGATTGCGAAGAGGATGAGGACGAAGAAGATGAAGAGGACATGGAAGATGAGGAGAATCTGGTAGAAGCGGCGCTACCTGCCGTCGACAAAAAACAGAGACGGAGAGGACTGCATTTGAGAAAACTAAAATCCAATTGTAAGCCAGAAGAGTTGCAGAAATTGAAGACCCAATGTGAAGTGAGTTTCTGCGAAATGACGTAAAGTTACTACATGACCACTATAATTTTATCTGAGAGAAAAGATTTTGTATTTATGACTACAATTGCATGATAAAATAATTATTTTTCGCTTATTTATATTGAATGTTTTTAGGTCAATTTTCTCTTACTATTATTTAAAATAATCTCTTACTATTAATTAATAGCTCTATTTTTACATTTATTACTGTTATGTTAGTAATAATAATAATTTATAGTTCTATATACCAAAAAATTCTTAAAGCTATAAATATAATTGTTATTACTAATATTATAGTAGTTATATAACTATATATAATAATAATAACTCTATAAAAATAATTATAAGAACTCTTAGCCATAATTATTTTATCATATATTATTATAGAAACTTTTCTCTCCGTATAATGCTTCTTTGACATATCTCCAAAATATTTATATCAGAATACATATTATTTTATTAAAAATAGAAAAATTCTGATGAAAGTTCGCGCATTGTCTCTCCCGATTATTGTAATATGTAATATATATTTTAAATAACATTACTTTAAAATCCGAAGCGCCACTACGATCTGAGTATTGAGATGTTGAACTAATATATATATTTTCAAACAACATATGTTATTTAACATAAACGGTTGTTTCCTATCTTATTATATATATTTTAAAGATCAGATATTCCAATTAAGATCGAGTAGCCGCGATTTGTATAATGCGCGATCTTTGATCTTTTTAATATTATATGAGACAGGCACGCAAAGCGCGTTTTTACATACACTTATCTGTGAATATCAATAATATGTAATAATCGCGTTTATCACGCGATCGTCAACAGATACTCGTACGCGATTGTATTGCCGGATTACTCGCTAATCTTTCTGTACGAGATTTTCAAGAAATCGAAGGTACGCAACTTGATTATACATTTAATGCGACCGTTAAAGTTCTCTTATCAATTATGTATGTTATCGATAGGGGAGCTAAATCGAGCGATCTGCTGGTATCTCAGCTGTGATAGATATTGGGAGGACACAAAAAGACCGCAGCGTCACACACCCTGGTACCTGCTGACTGTCTTCATGCTGCTCCTATTTTCGTCGATTTACGCATGTTACTACATAATCTGGGTTTGCTTTAAGTACGATAAATTTTTTAAAAATTCATAATTTTTATAAAATGTTAATCAATTATACATTATTTCTAATAAGAAAATTATCTTACACCATCAAAGAAACTTTGATGTTAATATTTTTTTTAGAACATTACAGATAATGTAATTTTTTACAAAAATATTTACGTCAAAGTTTCTTTAATAATGTAAGATGATTTTCTTTTTTTGGTCTGTGTTGAATAAAAAAATGAAAATAAAAGTTCAATGATTGTGAATTATCAGGCTATTTGCAAAATAACATCCAGTGCGACTTTATATCAAATATAATAATTTATTAATATTAATACATACGTTTCGACTTTTAACTTGATCATCTTCAGTGATTTTATTCTAATTCATTCTATTAATTACCTAATGATTTACATCCGAAGTCTTTCTTAAATATCTATTATATATATAGATAAGATAATTGATTCCTTCGGATTTATTTTATTATATATATATATATATATAATAAAATAAATCTGAGAGAATCAATTATCTTCAAACATATACATTGCTCAATATCCTTATTTTAATATCTTGTCAAATAATCTCTTGGAATTCTTTCAAACTGTCCAATTCAAGGATGTATAGCTCCTCAACATTATATCAGACAATACATAAAACATAACGTGTTAATTATGTCTCTATAAATACTGTCATAACATATTGATTAATATTAGAAATTACATTATATAGTATAATAAATATTCATAGGTTACCTCAATCCTTGATTTGGACAGGTATGTAAATGACATATTATTGGCTGCTCTTTTCGACAAGATAGATCACATATTGGAAGTTTTTAACTCCTTAGATAAAAGCATCTAAAGTTTACAATTGAAATAGAAAATACTAATCAATTAAACTTTTTGAATATAAAATTAATTAGAGAGGAACATTCAATTAAATTTGATCTATTCCATAAAGCCACATTTTTGGGCAGATATCTTAATTATAATTTACAATACCCGATTGATTTATATATACAGGGTGCTTGGAAAATAATGATAAATCTTTTGCATAGGAGCAGAATGGATTAAACTGAAAAGAAAAGTCCTCTACCATTTTGCGATTTTCATAACAGTTAACAAGATATTAATTGCTAAAAATTGCTGAAAATTGGTCTTCAATAATTTTTTACTCAAATACTTATCAATTTTACAGAAAAACTGCAAGAGAAAAATTGTTTATTTTTTTTTCATAGAACTCTACAAATTTTTTCAGAATCTATCAGTTGTCGAGATTGCGATGCTACGTATGTCGGTAAGATGAAAAGGCAACTTAAAACTAGAATTCAAGATCATTTAAAAGATATTAATAAGAGAAGTGAATGTCTGTCGGTAATGATCATAGACTTACTAAAAAACATGAATTTAAAACGTAAAAATCTTAGATAATGAATTATCATATATGAAGAGAGAGAGAGAGAGAGAGAGAGAGAGAGAGAGAGAGAGAAAGCAATATCTGAAATATTATATATAAAAAAAGACGGATTAAATATTAAGTGCGCAACTAAGTTCTCGCTGTTATTTTGATGGAGATATTTCCTGGATAAGATTATTCGCAACTTATCTGGAAGTGAACAAATTGAGCATTAATTTTATCGTTATTATGACTTGATAACAAAAGACAAGCTATTAGAATACAACGCTAAATTGTTAAAGCTGATCAAATCAAGGATTGGAGTAACCTATTAATATTTATTAATATATAATGTAATTTCTAATATTAATCAACACGTTATGACAGTATTTATAAAGATGTAATCAGCACATTAATATTTCCATTTGATACAATAATTGGGGAGCCATACATCCTTGAATTGGACAGTTTGAAAGAATTCCAAAAGACTGTTTGATATCAAAATAAAGATATTGAGCAATGTATACACTTGAAGATAATTTATTCCCTCAGATTTATTTTATCATTAGTTTTTTATCATTTATTTAAGAAAGACTTCGGAAATAATTAATAAAATGGATTAGAATAAGATCTGAAAATGACCAAGTTAAAAAGGTCTAAACATAAGTATTAATATTAATAAATTATTGTTATATTTGATATAAAGTTTCGCAAATAACATCCAGCGCGGCTCGAATAGACTGATAATTCACAATTACTGAATTAATATTCTTTAGAGCCTTATTAGTATTATAGTTGAAAATAAAAGTAATTAAGAATTATCGTACGACATATATAATTATTTATATATTCAACATAAATACTTCTTTGAAACAGTCCTATATTCATTGTCAGAGAAAATTGTGGTAACAACTATAAAGGCTGTATAAATTTTTATGTAGAATTAGTGCACATAATTGAATAAACCATTTTATAATATCTACAAAATAGTTTATTTAACTATGAGTATTAATTTTACATATAATACTATATATAATTATCACTTTGGTTATATCCACTATGTCTTTTTCTCTCTGAATGTACGTATTATTTTACGTAAGATAATTTACTTTTTTTATCCACATTTTTGTTTAATAATAATTGTAAAGCTTTTAAAAGTATATTTTATAAAGGAATGTTTCAGAAATGTAATAAATCATGAAAAGAAAGTTAACTTTCTTTTGCTATTAAAATTTCTAAATAGTATAAAACAAAAGATAATAATGCTTTTGGGGCTTTCATGAGTATTTCCTTCAAAAATATCAGAATATTTGTTTGTTATCATCCATTGCTAATGGTGTATCTTTATCCATTGCTAATGACATTAGAAAAAAATAAAAAATAAAATGTTAACTGTTGACTATATTAGGATCTACGCATGTTTTACGTCACTCGTGACATAAATGAAAAATTTAATTCTTTTCTATTTTTGTTGGATGTAGTACCGCAGACGAAGATAGATTGGACGGTGGAAGCGATTACAACGGAAGTACGGATCGCTCAAGTACTTCTCCGTTGCACGATCCGAGTATTCATAACGAGGGCAGATTGGACAGGCGAAAGGGCGATCATGGGGATGAGAATCTGCCCTTATCGAGCGAGGACATGCCTGATCACTATATCTACGTCTCGTACCCGCCCGAGCTAAAGCGGCGACTTCTGGAGAGGTATATCGACTCGCGCGAAAGTGTAGCCATGAAATATATCCTACGTTAATTATATACAGTGATCCTCCTGCTTACAGCTGCTACAATAGGACCACACGTCTGTAAATTAAGAAGGAAGTGCATACACGACGAAATTAAAATTTTATTCGGGATCTGCACAAGGAAAGGTATTCGAGGCTGAACTCCTCACTCTCATTTTTCTCGTTATCCTCGTGTTTTGTATACCGAATGTGAATAAATGCATCATGGACACGACATCAACTGCTCGTTCCATTTCTCTTTATTATCTTATCTTCTGAAAATGCTGAATCATCGTACGAAAATAAACTAAGATATAGGTATGTGTCCAATATATATAATTATGATAATTATAATTTGTATTAGATTGACGAGAAAAATTCAATTAAGAGAAATAATGCTATTTTTTATGACAAAGCGGATCTTGGTGCTTAATTTTAGTGTGAGTTTATATAAATATCCAATTTTGCAAATCGCGCGCCGAAATATTTTTCAGTTTTGAAATGCAATTATGAACAAAACTACAGTAAAAATATCATGTTGACAAATAATTTAACAATAATATTTTTTATGGTTCTTTTTATAAAAATATCAATAATTTAATATTTGTAAGAAAACTGCGAATAATTTATCGCGAAAATTAATATTATTCAAGAGAACGAGATTCGAATCTCTATATTATGATAATGATTCGGATTTCTATATTATGATAATTGGACTTTCATTCCTTGATTGTGATAATTAAACATTTTTTTCGATATAATTTGGCAGATTTTATTATATTTTATTATATTTTATTATATTTTTATGTCGAAAATAGAGCTGATTAAAATAATATGAATGAGAATATATACAAATTATATTGTGGTGAATTATACAGGGTTGGCCATGTTCGACGGAAAGATGTTTTTTTTTTCAATCATGGGAAATGTCGTTACTCGATCTAACAAAAGTTCAGTCAAGTTCTCTGTCAAAAGTTACAGTGTTGCCAGATCTTTCCGTCGAATATGGCCAACCCTGTATATATATATATATATATATATATATATATATATATATATGTATATATATATATATATATATATATATATATATATATATAATTCACCACAATATAATTTGTGCTTTTTTATTAAAATAGCATTTATTCGAGAATAAATTATTTATTTATAAACATAATATAAACTATAATATTTTTATATATATAAGTATATATGTCTCAAATAATTTATGAATCAACGACAAAGAGGTAGAATATAATTGTTTAATCAAAATTATTAAAAAATACTTAATTCAATTACAGAAAAAATTGGAAAAAGTTCCACTTTATTTCTAGAAGAATATTTGTTCAAAGAGTTTTAACTAGAATTAAAACCAATAAGTCATCTTCATAGTTCCGTCAGAATCGCGTTGAGTATCCATCACGCTGGATTGGCGAACCAAACGGCGAATACTTGTCGTGCTCGGCCGTTGATGTTCTTCCAAAATGGATGAAGTAAACAATACTTTGGGTACTTCCTGCATCTCTACTGTCTCTCGCATCGACAAATCTTCATAAGAAGCCGCGATTGATGGTCTAAAGAATACAAATTTTAATAAATCAGAAGTCTACAATTTCAGAAGAAAAAATAGAGAAATTATATCAAGAATGTACAGAAGATGTCATCAAAATATAACTTCTAAATTATTCATTTAGTTTTCTACAAATTAATATAATTATTACCATATATTATTTCGATTTAATTGATATTTTAAAAGAGGAAATTTGTGTTAAATTAAAATAGCTTTCTATCTGAATAAAATATAATAAGTGACAATTAATAGAAGTACATACTTTGCTGGAACACAACGGATACAATCCGCGCATGTCCAATCTTTGCCAAATAATTCTCCTTCTTCAACCGTTTGTGGTAGACGGTAATGTAATGTTTCCGGTAATCGCAATCCGAATAAGCCACCAATTACCGAGATTGTTCCCAATATGACTAAAGGCAACACAAGATTTTCTTTCCCCTGCGAATGTTCGCAAATATTTGGTATATTATAAAAATATAGTTTGTAACCAAAGATAAATGTCTATATTATCTTTGATATTTAATAAGATAATAAATTAAATTTATTAAACAATACATTATAAATTTGAAAAACTAATAGTAAATTTTATAAAAGTATATTTTGTGGAAAATAATAATAAGAAAAGTATTATTGAAATAAAATTCAAGTATCAATTCCAACGCACAAGATATGTTACGAAAGGTATAATGATGAGTCCAAGGCCGCTGATATATGCGGAGAAGCCAATGGCAACTCCTCGTAGCTGCGTGGGATAGAGTTCTCCCGCGAAAGGATAAATAATTAAAAATGACGCCGATATCGCAGATTTTGAAATGAGAAATAGTATTAAAGTCTCCATAACAGCATCTTGAATAAAAAGATAATTATGAAACTGATGTCTTTTTTTTTAGTATTTCAATTTCAATTAATAAACTTATTGTCTCAGTGATATTGCAATTAATTGATTATATCGCCACTCTTGCTAAATTAATCAAGTCATTAATTAATTAATTAACAGTGCGTACCGGACGATAACAGCACCGTTGCAATGCACGACACTCCAGCTACGACCATGCACAAACAAAGCGGCCATCGACGGCCCCATCGATCCATTACAACCCAACAAACGATGTAACTGGGAATCTCGGCAAGGGAAGAAAACAGAAAACTCAAATGTTCTTCATTTCCCAAAGCTGGGCCGTAATAAGAAAGACCAACATACACCATATTATTGGCGAACCTAATCGCAATAAAAATTCATTCATTCCCGTACCATACAAAATGTTTATAAATTATCATATCGTGTAATCTCTATATTTAAGATATTTTCTAGAGACAAGTCTAATTAGAAGCAAATTATCACATTCAATTTATAATCAATTTGAATTATTACTTTTTTATTGATTACAAAGATCAAAATTTGCAATGTGTAATTATGTGAGATATAAAAATTGCAGAAAAATCGTATGACAAACAGATATATTCTTTTCTTTCTAAAAATTTAGAACAATTATCCGAAATAAATCTAATATAGTAACCAAAGTTCAGAAGAAAACGTTGCAGAAACTCCACGAGTAAAAAGCAGGGATCATTGATACATGAATTTATTATGCTTCTGATGACTGTAAAATGATTAATTACGTTTGTGTATGTATTTCAACTTACCAATTTAAAGTAATAAGACACGTTTTGAGACGCATATTTGGCAATTTAAAAAGCGAGAGCACACCAGGACCAGTTCGCAATCTCTCCTCCTCGCTGTTCGACCTTGACATTGTCATACGCTGACGGAGTTTTTGCGTAAACGATGTCGGAAGTTCTTTGCCATTTACACGGGCCAAAATCTCAAGAATATCATTAGCCTCGCTTAGACGACCTTTCGCTAATAACCATCGCGGCGATTCCGGTAAGAACCTACATAATGATCTCTAATATTTCTCTCTAATCTTTTTAAATATAAATATTTACATGTATTTACTTTATAAAAAGCAAACTGTTAATTTTAACTTAAAGATGTATAGTGGATTTTCTAAGTATGCAAAAATGTCAATTTTAACATTTTTACATATCTCAGAAAATCCACTATACGTTATTTTTAAGTCCATTATACTATTTCTTTAAGTTAAAATTAACATTTTATTTTTTACAGTGTATGTACAATGCTCCAGATAGCAGACAATATTTATAAAATATTTACGAAAGATTTTTGTAAATATTTCTCACCACCAATAAAAGAAGTATATCAAAAAAGGCACGCTTGTGGTCATAGCGAGTGTTCGCCAATCGCGTATTAAATAAGTGACACCTGCCAGCATGCAAAGACCCAAAGTATAGAAAGTACAAGTCATAACTGTTACGAATGAACGGTAATTTGGGCCGACCAACTCCAAAGCTACAAAAATAAATTTATAATAAAATCTAAACTCAACTACAAGTGTTGACACAGAACTGAGATAAGATATCTTAATATAATAAATTAATTTCAGGATAACTAATTGATTGTAACATTTAAATGCTTACATATAATAAAAGGTATCTGGTAAATCGCTGGTATTGTCAAACCAACGACAAAGCGTGTAGAAACCCAAGTCCAAAAATTACTTGAAATTGCTGTTAGAAAGCCGCCAATTATTAATATCGCCAAACACGTAAAGAATGATAACCTCCGACCAATTCTATCCAACAAGATAAACAGATTGCTATTTATTACGTATAAAGAAAGATTTTATTGCTTATTTTACTTAACAAAATAAAATTCTACACAGTACGATACGAAATACAATAAAGTATAAGATAAGCAAAAATGTAGTAAAACAAAGGAAAATTTTTGAATAAATTGTAATAAATTTTTACACGTATTTGTCCACAAAAGATAATACGTATTTGTCTAGAAAAGATAATATGTAATTTCTTTTTAATTAATTATAATAAATTCTAGAAAAAAGTGAAATTCTAGAAAAAAAATCTCCTGAATTATCGTTTACCTGTCATTTAATGTACCGAACAGATACACTCCTATAGGGCCTCCTGCATTAAGAACTACTAAACCAATTGTTGGATAGATCGCACGATCGCACACGAGATCAAACTATAACATGATTTTCTAATGAAATAAAAATATAGCTAAAATATTTTGCTTCTTTTGTTAAAAAAAAAATTTATTCTTTAATTTTTAAATTTCTTCGAATGAAATATATTCGTACGTATATTCGTAAAGAATCGTACATTCATAATTAAATTTTCTATCAGAAACGAATAAAATTGTGTACCAAAAGTCTAAAGTTTTGAAACTTAGTTCACTTCTAAAAATTCAATGTACTAATAAATGAATTAATTCATAAATTAATTTCGTTGCAGATTCGCTGCAATGTAAGACGATAAAGCTATACTAATGATTTTTTCTGTACAATTAGACAAACATACATCAATGACGATGGACGATGTTATCTCCGAAGTTTCATATTCCCAGCCATGATCGCAGGGCATGACAGACCACGACGCGTTAGGCAAGTATGTCGCCACGACAGAGTAATTCATCGTCGTCCAGTCGATATCATATCTCATGCACTGGCTATACGTCTCATTGTCGTCCTGCTTTTACATAACATCTTTTAACATCTAACTATGCGATATCACATGAATAATGCATTTGCTACGAACTGTAAGACAGAATCGATCCTACCGAGCTATCCAATCGAAATAAATAGCAGTCTCACCTCCAGGACTAACGCATTTCTATTTTGGGTTGCTACGAAATCTCATATATATATATATGTACAAACATTGTGCTTACAAGAATTGACTTTTCCAACTGCTCTTGGTGCAATCAAGAGATGCAGTCTACACTTACACGCTGTAAGCATCAATTTATCCTTGTCTGTCAAATATTAAAATGATTGAAGACAAATGATGTTTTCAAGCACTGTAAGCACAAAATGAAATACACCCAAAGTAAAAGCGAACTATAAATCCAAAATTAGCTTGCTTCGTTTGCAAAATACCAATTGCTAAGTACCAATTAAACAAAATTCAATTTGCAAAATTTATGTACATTGCGATTAATTAATGAATTATACGTGTGTACAGAGAAAAAGACAAGTCATGAGGAGAATGCAACATTAAAAGATAAGAAAATGTGTTTGAATACACGGAATAATAACTAGCGTTATCATATCTAGCGCTAAATAAGAAGATACGGCACGATGTAATGAGCAACAGATAAACAAGAAATACATGAACATGTAATGAGCGTCTTTATCGACCTACAAGAGCAATGCGCATAAGCATCAACCTTGAAATCGTGTTCTTCTTTTACACCACAGCGCACCTGACTCGCAGGAATGGCGAGGCGTTTTCTGCGAACAATGTCCATGTTTTCCAAACCTGGCACCTTGCACCAATGCAACGGTGTGTCTGCCATGAATAATTGATTAAAAGCGCAAAAACCGCACGGCAAACACGCCGGCAAACAGACCAACCATAACAACTGCTTCTGATAACGACCAAACTCGCCAATAATCGGCAGAAGATCGTCGAGATCGAAGTCATCCTATGAAACATTTATGCAAAATTATTCGCAATCAAATAGCACTTCTAATTATAGAATTCTAATTATACATCTTATCGTTATTGCTTTTTATTATCTGTTATAGATTTCCTGAGCAGAATTGGCAACATTTTTAATATTAAAAGAAAAGTATAAGAAAAATTTTAAGAAAAGACAAAATACACATTTTTTCTATCCGAACTGATATAGAATCACATATATCTTTAAAAAAAATCATATGAATTAGTTGTGTCTTTTATCTCATTAAGACATAATCGTATCAAGATTTCTTCAGAAATTTGTGATTCAAATTGCAGTAATTAAAGAATAATAATAATTGTATCTCCCCCCCCCTCATTCTCTCTCTCTCTTTCTCTCTTGCTGGAATTGTTCTCCTTAGCTAGATTTGTTTTCAAAATTCCAAAATTACTTTACTAAGCCTTGTTTCATAAAACATTTTAATCATGTTTTAATGAGATTTCAAAAACATATCAATAAGTTTATACTAGTTATCATACATATATTAGTTATCAATAAGTTTATACGTTAACATTTCGATAACGAATAAAAAGTTAAACTTAGCGCTATTTTCAATATCAAATTTCGCTTTCGCATAATCGAAATAAGAGATAAAAGAATATCGTTCAAAGAAGCAGATAAATAATACTTACATCAGCTTTCGCGACTCCGGCATTATCGGTCCGCGTCGAGTCACCACCGTCTTGTCGCTCCATTTCGGTAAACTTCGACCTCGTCCTACGTTATCGAAAGCCTCGATGATACCTTACAAAGGCGTCACGTGATGTGCATTAGCCTCCATCCGTGGATGATTTGACCAATGCGAAGCGCGTTGCATCGTTTCTTGCCCTTCTCCCTCCGCAATAAAAGCAATAAGAGTGACTTCTCTTTCTTGTGGATTCACAAAAGTGCACCATGCACCTCAATGATTTCAGCACTGACGGCGATTCGCCGAGCTGCGACTTCTATTAACAGGACACGGATCCAAAATACAAGAACACCAGTGAGTTCGAGTATTCTTCAGTTGCTGAGTTTATATAATATTTAATTTTTAATAATTTCGAAATTATTTATCGATATATCTATAAATAGATTCTTAATCCGTTTTCCAGTTTTCACGTTTAATATTCAAAAGATACGAAAAATGTATGACCTGGTTTAATTTTTAAAAAATTTTTAAAAATTTACGGTAAAAAAAAGATATAATTAATTCTTCACAATCTGGATTCACACAATAGATCAGATGACGAATGATTGGCGAGAACTGTAAAACACAACAAACGTCGATTGTGCTTCTTTTGTATAACGCAATCGATGCACCCAGATATATTAAGTTGCATAAACTCCTCCAATTAAAAAAACGTGAATTTATAACTTATTGTAAATAATAACACTGATATCTTGATCAGCTGTACGCGCACGTTTGCATTGTTCCAAAGAACGTATCGGAAATACAACGAACGGGCGAGGTGATCTGTGACGCGGGGTGTGCTCTTTAAATTAGATTAAAGGTATTTAGAAAAGATTAAGAGTAACGCTGACACGCACATGCTGTTACGAACGCATGATGCCAGCTGATCGCCTTTTCATCCCCATTCCATCTGGATAGATGGGATTTTCGTTTCAAAGTTCCATCATGACATAAATTTTTAATTTCATTAAAAAAAAATCCTTAGATTATTTAATACTGAATTCTCTCTAGCGAGCGTAACAACATAAATAATCTGAGGCGATACTTACGGGACCTATTATAAAAATAGTGATATAAAATAAAAAATAAAATGTTAATTTCTCCAAAAATACTGTCGCGAAGAAAAAGTGAAAAATACGCGCTAGGTGTAAAACTGAGATGTTCGAGAAAGGGCAGTGACACATTTAGCTGTGTTCGATGTATTTGATCGGCGACTGTATAAGTAATAATGCGTATCATCGCGTGTAAGTAGATTTCAAATGGAATTTATTTTCGGGCCATCATGTTTTTCGTGAGAGAAAAGAAAACTATGAAATAAAAATAGGAAGCAATTCGCAATTTCTGCCGATTAAATCTCGTTTCGTGATTTCTCGATATTCACACTCCCGAATCGCGAGCGCTTCTCCCGCGTTTCGAAGCTCGCTCGTGTTTACGAAGAAAGACAAATTAAATCGGTGAAGAAACAGCAGTCGAAATGACTCGATATTATATGGCACTGTCGCTTGGCGATTCGTATAATCTTGTCTCTTGCACTCAACGGTACAGTCAGCCACATTAATGTCTTAAGTGATATGCAAATCGAATTGTTCCTGTGCGATGCAAACGTGGATGATGCATCCCCGTGCATCGAGGACGTGCGAACGCCGAAAAGAACGTCTTCGCGTCTTTACGCGAAGAGTTACAATAGTTGCGCTTGCGATATTTCTCCATGTGTCTTGTAAGGGCCTTGTGAAGCCTGCTAATCGAACGATCATTAATGTGACCAATTATACGCTAGACACACTTTCCGAAGAATCGTCCCCCAATCATTCCACGATCGCTCTGGCACTCACGTAAGCGATGTAGCCGAAGTCACATTGTCGTTGTCAATTATAAATCACCACAGGAAACACAATCCTCGCAAGCACCACACGACTGATTCGAACCGAATAGGAATAAAACGATAACGCGATGCATTCAGTTCTTGCACCGCGTTGATATGCCGCACCCTCTCCCATTAAATTCCGATTAGCTCCTTGCGACTGTCAAGAGAAGAGCTCACAATCAAAGAAGCAAGTGAAGGAAGAAATGCACATTATTTAAAAATTATCGGATTATAATTGCAATGCTTAGGATCGTCTACTCTTCTAATTTTCGGACACGCTGGTTAAATCAATAATTTCATAAGAAAGATTTTGATATTTTTTTTTTAGATGAAAGAGATCCTTCAAAAAGACAGAGAACACTTTATTTGCACGAATCCAAAACTTAGATGGAGTAGACAGTAACTTTGAGTAATATATACCTATATATTATCAATTTTGAAATTGTAAGTCAAACTGTTTTCAAATTTTAATTTAAAATTCATAATTTAAAAAATGTACAAATGTTACGTATTGTCTTCATTCACTTGGCTCTCTAAAATTTCGGGATTTACTTGACGTTCATTGAAATTCCCGAGTAAATGCTCCGTACAGTCTGAGATATTGATGGATCTTCATTGAAATTTTAGTATTCTTACTGAGTATTCTTACCCAATCACGCGATATTCAATATCTAATTATTATTCTATTATATGTTGATTGCCATGTTGTGCAGTCGCGAAAAAGTCTGCGATAAAAATGTCTTTATGTCACAATACGTAACATTTAGTTGATGTGGCAGCCAGTGGATTATGTCAACTCACGCTACATTAAATCTGATAGCTTTATGCTCCCTCTCGCAAATTTCCCTTAAATATACAAAATAAAATCTCTTCTGTAACATCACATTTCTCGAAATAGTAATTCTTTTCTTTTAAATTATTCCTTCGTCAAAAACCGTTAGATGTCCACAAGGTGCGAACAAATTTGGTGCTTTTCCCTTAGCTCGATACCGATCGCAGACGCAAAAGGGGGCATCGAGTTGAGCAAACATTTAATGATTACGTCCGATCTGCGAAGGGAGATCACGCCGTCCGAAAAATCAGCGATTAAATTGTCCCCTCGCATCGCGAGAGTAGGCCGTGATTTTTGCTCGTCGCCTGTCGTTCTTATCGCGACACGAAGGAGCCTTATCCTACAGAGATCGGCAGATCGAGTGCCAGGAGATTGCTTGGAGGAGAGGGTGGAGCAACGACGGCAGGCGGACGTCCACATCCAGAATCGTCCCCTTTATTTTCTTCTCTCGCTTCACCCACACATATATAGGTCGCCCAGAAAACACATTTTCTTCCCACCACGCGTCAATTATAATTAGCTCGATCCGATCGCTTTTCTCGATCGGCAGCAGCATTCGGCACTCTCTCGCGCAGCGCACCAGACGTCATTCACGCACGCAACTTTTTTTTTGTTTTTTTTTCTTTTTTTTTTTAATTAGTTCGCCCACTTCGTCGCGACGGTGACGTCACTCTTGGCATTCCGCCCCGGAAAAAATGTTGCGAATCGCAGGGAGTCTCAGCGAGGTCGTTTTAACGAGACGAGAGATGTCGGTATCGCGACGATTTCGCGGAAACAAGAGATCCACTGAATTTCATCTAGACTCGACAGACGCAATTTTCTTTATTGCTACGGCACTATTGGAATTTTCATTCAATATGGGATACAATATGTTACAGTTAATTACTATGGAACACGTGATTCTTAATTGACGGAGAGACTGCAGCATCGATAATTCTTCCTGGAAGTGGCGTTCGCATGTGATGCAATGAAAGGACTTTCAATCGCAACTTTTGCAATTTAAAGTACAATCGTAGTTCTCCAAGTAGAATACTCTCTCTTTCGGCAATATCGTCGAGAATAAAGAGAAAAAAAATAGGAATACTCGCTTCTACTCTCCTGCGATGCACTCGTCGCCACCGCCGCGCGGTTTCAAGCATCGAACAACAGATCTACGCGTTGGGCTCGTGTTTCGCGACTCGATCGTTAAAAAATATTATCGAAAATATTGTCTCGTACGTACAAGGACACCGCAGGCGAAAGGCGAATCGCGAGGACACTCGCGAGCCCGTGAGATCACCTGGAAACTTCAAAAAACTGCAATATTGTACCGCTTTTAATGTAAGGTAGTGTTGTAATCTAATGTTTCCTTCCTCCTCCCCCCCCCCCTCAAAAATGTATTTTTAAAAAAAAATTAAGAGATACTAGATGCAGTTGCAACAAGATATAAAGGCAGTCGTAAAGAGAGAAAGATGAATACCGTCTTTCTCTTCCTCAGCATTTTTAAAAATACTCCATTATAATTTTTGGATCCAAAAATATACATCAGTATATTAGCTATATAGAGATTAGTATATTAATAATATAGTGCACTCACATTTTCTCAGAAATGAAATTTTCCATCGATCCCGCAGGCCGACAAGCGGCGCGATCCGGCCCGCCTCGCGATACAAAATTTATATTTACTTTTACATATTTGCTTGGCCTTCTGTTTCTCCATGCATCGACGATCCGTTCTCTCTTCTCGAACGTGACGCCGCGATTCACGACGAATCACGAGCCAACCACATTATCATCAACATCCTCATCATTATTATCATCCTCAACATCAACATCAACATCAACATCATCAGCATTATTATCATCACCATCATCTTCTCTCTCCGATCCGCTCCATCAATCATCATCGACGCATCCCTGGTAAACTTCCTTACTTACTTCACAGCGCACATCATCACTGATACAGCGTAATGCACACGATTTTTAAATATACTACGTAAAATACGCTCATATCACGTACGTTCGCTCTGGTAAGCATCGCACGCACTCTAGGAGTCTCGACGATGAAAAGGCTAAACAACTAATTAGTCGACAAGATAAGTCGCTTTGTCGTGCTATTATAAGTTCCTCCAGGCTGGCTTCGCATGCCGACGAGAAATCCTCGTTTCATCACGCACCGAGGATCTTCCGCTGCAAGGACGTATTACGTCGCTTCTTCCGGATCGTCACGAAGACGTCGTTACGGCGGAAAAATCTATTGTTAAGAACGTAGGCTTCGCGCGAATATTTTGCGATGGCTTACAGTCTATAGTGATCTTCTCACAGAGCGGCGTCGGAATCCGATAATTTTTTTTTTTTCACGTTGAATTAACACTTCCTGTGTTAATCTCCTATCACTTTTAAGAAATCTTTGGCATACGAATTTTTGGAATATATATATAGACTTCTCTTGTTGCACGGATTATCCGAAGCTCTGTTAAAGGAATTTTTAATTCGTTCGATAAAAAAATAGGGATTGATTAACAAGTGCCTAGTCTACAGGATAAAGAATTAATTATACTGACAAGGATATCGATACTCGTTACGAAGCCAGTCTGATGAAGCACGGTACTCGAGAGCGATTACCTCTGGCCACGATCCCGACATGTGCGTTTCAGGCTCGATCAGGTTGTCGAGGTAGAGGAGAAAGAGAAGGAGCTTTGATCGTAGGATATGCTAGGATCAGGATCGTTCGCCAGAGCTTCGTCTCTACGATCGACGAAAAGATCGCGAAAGGTCGCGAGGACCGTGCTCTCTTCAGGATAGAACGTCGACTCCTCGCACACGAGAGTCTCTCCAAAAATCACAGTCACATATATATCTATTATTTTTCTTTTTTTGTATTTTTGTATCTTTTGTCACTTCTGTATCTCGTCGCTTTGTCTCCTACGCTTTCTCTCTCTCTCTCTCTCTCTCTCACACACACATCTCTTTCTTTTAAATCACATATCTTTGATTCATCCGTTCAGCGATTTCACGCTTCATTCTCGCATCTGACTCTCTCGTTCTGCCTTTTTCCCCTTATTGGCGAATTCGGCGACGCAATTCGCGGCGATTTCGCGCAAAAATTGAGATCTTTTCAAAAAGAAACGCATGATTATATAAATATTATAATAAATGAATATAATATATATGAAAACTTTTTATATATGAAAATATTGATCGGAACGATAATTACGTTCTTAATCATATTTTTAGCCTTCGATAACTCTCAATATAGATTTGATCAGAAATCTTTTACTATTGAATATTTAACAATGAATTATGGACTTTAAGGAGAAAAATATTTCTATCTTATAAAATTCTTATTGTTCAACAAATTAAATTGCATAACTTTATTTTCCCATTTTTATTTAAATCGGAAGTAATTATTTTTTTGTTATATATAATTCAATAATTTAAAGATTTATAAAAAAAGATATATAGATTAAACCGTTTACATTTCATAGAGATAATATAATGTAATCTTTGTTAATAATAATAAAACTCTATAAATATGTACATTGATGCACAATCAATATAAATAACGACTAATTGATTTCAGAATCATCGTTACGATTTCACGATTTAGCACCAGATTAATTTTAAAAGAACAATCGATCTCAGCACCAAAATCGGAACGCTGCGAATTCCGACGACCGTCACACACAGAAATTGCAAACTCTCGATTGCGAATCAGAAGAATAGGCGAGTGATCGAGTTCTTTACAAGATACGGAAAGACACGCACCGCTGTCCTCTCCGTTGTGGCACTTTCATTCTATTTTTTCTTCTCTCTCTCTCTCTCTCTCTTTCTACCTAATCTCTACTAAATGGAATGTATAAAAGAAAAGAATATACACGCGCCTCTTTACCGTCCATCCATAATCCATCGCGATCAAGGCATTGATTGCGATTTTTAATTAACCGCCATCGATGACAATCGTATTAAAACGGCAAATTGCGGCGAAATTTCAGCGTTCAAGGAATCGACATTTCGATAAGAATAATCAATTTTTTGATAAATATAAAATATTATTGAAATACTTAATAAATTCGTATGTCAGAATCATTGATGTCATAAATTTAACATTATTTGATAGTTTATTAATTAAAACAAAAGAATATTACAGATATATGTTTATAGATTTTTGAAAATCGTTGGTATTCAACATAATCGCCTTAAAATAGATATATATATATATACAATACAGTTCGAATAAATATTGCCACAAGTTCGAAACATTTTCCTGTGTTTTGCCAAGATATTTTATTTTATTTTATCTCGTAATTTATGAAAGATCTCATCTTAGAAAAATAGTTTAGCCTTCTCTTAGAGAAGTGATCTCAATATATATATGTATATATATCTCCCACATTAAACTTTGATATTAACTCGAGAGTAGTATTTCAAGCCGACGATTAAACGCCTCTTACTTGATTATTTACAATTTGACAATATCTCTTACAATCGAAGATAGTATTATCATTAACATTGTCGTCGATATCAAATCTAATAGATACGTGGATAAAAAAAAATAAAATTGTCGTACACACTTCTTAAACAAAGGATAAAAATCAAGAGATTATTTTTCTAGAATTTATGCAAGTTAGGTATCTAAAAATATTTCTCGTAAAAACCCAGGCTGCGAAATACAGTGGCAACATTTATGCGGAATAATATGCTAATCAATGTTATCGCGTGTTGTGTGCAAAGTAATTCATAAATATAAAAATTGTTTGAGCATGTTTGAAAAGTGCATTGCTCTCCTCGATGAATGATTAAGGACACACAAATTTTAATTTTCGGAGACACAAAAATAAATCAGTGAAACATAATCCATGTGTTACACTGAAGTCGGTGCCAATGAAATTTCTGAAACCGTATGTCTCCGCGCTGATATTTGTCAAAACACGTTTTGCCTCGCGTTTAATAAATTCAAAAAACTAGAGATTTTTCTATATTAATATACTATCTCCCTTTCGCATTCGGAAAATCACGATAAAAATCTAAAGATATATAGGTATGTATGAACGCGAAATCGCTACAAAATATTCAAATTATGAAAGAAGGATCTACTGGCAAAAGCATTTGGAATGCATGGCACTACCGCAGACACGTTTCTCGACGACGACGATGACGTGACGTAACTCCGCATTGCGATATTATTTCGCTAAAAATCGCGGATCACAATTAGAAAAGGAGGAGGTTTCGTGACTCTATGGAACTCGCGGCGACAATTCGCGGTTAAGGAGCACGGCACTGACTATTCGTCATCAAGGACGCAGTGTAAACGGAGGTAGAGATGTAGGATACTTGAGACATCCCGGTCGAACGTGGAGAAGGGATTTTTCGCGATTTCGCATAAATCAAAGCGCGTGATTTCACCGCGAACTTAGATTCCTACGAAAGAGAGAATTCTCCACTAGACTATTTATCTCCAGGCTACGACTCTAGACTATATCAATTATCCGTTTGACAGAATTCGGTTAGTTTAAACGCGATCACGGTATCTTCTCAAAGTCCTAGCGATCCGCGAAAAGACACTCCCGTCGAGCAAACACGGGAACGACGGGCGTTTCTGCATAGTAACATACGATCAGGAAGACGATCTCACCCAGGATAGATCTCGAGTGGTCCAGATGCCTTACGAACGGGGAGAGAAGAGAGGAAGAAACGAGTGTTTAAAAAATGTCTGGACAAGCCGTGCAGCGTTGTTCCAAATGGCAGTGCGAAAAGCTCCTCGTCTGCGACACCACTCGTGAATACCGTGATCGCGTGATATAACTTGACCGACTACTAAAAAGGACTTATATGACGGGAGTATAAGGGGAGAAAGTTTGAGGAAATTGGAAAATTCTTGAGCATTCGAGATCATTTGCTCCTACGGACGTTCAGGCCGGACGAGGACTTCGGTACAACTAAATCATTTGTGCCATCAAAATATTAACTTTAATTATCCAATCAACAGCAACAGACATTCACGTATGGGGAAAAAGTAACATACGCATCATCTCATACATAACAGGTCACATGGATTCTCGCGCAGCATGATCGGATTAAGGGGCACCCAAGTTGAGTTCTGTAATCTTCCCGACCTTTCACACTCACAATCAGTCTGTCTCTTTCTCTCTCTTTCTCCTTCGCCGTCCATTCATTCTGTTGCATAGGAAAGCGATACTCTTTCTCTTTCTACGCAGGTAAATTCGGCGCAGTTTTAAGCATTGGTGGCTAAAAACCGCGATTCAAAATTTGATGCACGTCATTGATAAGCTCGGTACGAGCTTTACAACGAGTTAACGGTGAGTCACTGTAAATAAAAGACTCGTTCTCTCTCTCTCTCTCTCTCTCTCTCTCTCTCTCTCTCTCTCTCTCCCCCTCTCTCATACATACAATACACACACACATACACGCACACACACGCACACACATGATTATATCATATATTTTACTACATTTTTCATTCACTCTTTTTCATATCTATCATACTAACACTTTGTTTCAGAAATTCTCCCTGAGTCTCTTACTCTCACTCTCCCTCACTCGTATGTATCCATCCACTTCGCTTGATATTCCTGTTGCGCTCTCTCATGTCTTCTTTCGATAATTTTTCTCATTGCTCATGGTAATCGTTCACTGAAGTTGTCCTCTATCTCTCTTTCTCTCTTCTTGGGTTTTAATCTCTCAATCACGCGGATAAAAGCCGCAGGGCTTATTTGTATCAGGCATACTTGCAACCAGAATCATTTGTTTCTTCTCGGCAGACTTTTCACTTGACCTTGATTCATTCATCGGCAACATCCACTTGCACTCCTCATCATCCGTTGTCAACATCCGGCAGACAGGTATTTTTTTTATTCTCTCATTGTCTCACTCTTTCTCTCTCTCTCTCTCTCTCTCTCTTTCTTTCATTCTCGCTTTCTCGCTAAAAATCCCTTTCTCTCTTATCATATGAGATGCGCTCGACACCGATATATTATATCAATAAAATACCGTCGCCAGATAGGGACACGTGCAGACTCATCACTCCATCTCGTCATTATCGCTTCGGAACTCACGCACATCCATCAACTCGCATCCGCACCATCCAATCTTGTTGTCTTTGTATTGTGTTTGATAGCTTTCTAGTCAAATCAAATTGCACGACAGTACAACCGTGGGGTGATCTGTAAACAACAAAAGCGAGCCAAATATCAGTCACCGTCGCTCATCGGTGCTCGTTCTTTTTGGAGAGGGGGAGTTTCCAGCGGACGTTTCAAATCGCGTACGCGGGGAAACCGAGGGACAGAAAACAACGCTATGACAAAAGATAGTGCATTCCTATCAACATTGAAGTGATTCTTCAATGCTCACGTGCGCTCTCTCTCTCTCTCTCTCTCTCTCTCTCTCTCTCTCTCTCTCTCTCTCTCTCTCTCTCTCTCTCTCTCTCCTCTCTCGCCTTCAGTCTCTCTATCTTCCGCCCTCCCCCTTCTCTGTTTCCTCTAACAATTTTATCCTAACTACATCCTATCCTTACTATGAAAAGCTCGCCAGTTAAATTAAACTTAACAACCGAGGAATGTATGGTGAGATAGTAAAATCGAATATGCATGATAAAGGCAGAGTGCGGAAAAGCGCAAAAAAGGAACAAAAATAATGAAGATAAATTTCATTCCTTTAACGGAATGCGAACCAAAGTCAAACTCAAAATAATATGCAGTGTTAGTGCATCGCGCGTCGATTAAAATGATCAAATCGCATCGAGAACTTTGCGAATTAATTAAAGACTGAGCATAAAACAAATCGAAAGAATATAAAGAAAAGGTACTCACCAACTGGACGTAGCGTTGGCAGCAGTCTTGAGCTTTCGAATCTCTTTCGCAGCCCAACTCGCCAGCTGTTTAGTTTTGTGAGTGCGTGACTTCTTACCCTTGGTCAGCAAATCATTAAGTGGCTCGGTCTCCACCATAGGCAATAATTTGGTTCCGAACACCATGACGAGATCGCCTAGCAGGCCTACCGCGGCCGACACATTACCCTCGGAATGTTCGCGATCTTGCGCTATCGAGGTGATAAATTGTATAATGTACGGCACATGCGGCTCGATAAGAGAAATAGCGACATCCGGACAATTATTCCCATCACCGCGGAGACCTTGAACTATGCCAGTGTAAGCTTCGAGTACGCCCTCGCGTAACTCGTTGAGATAATCGATCATATCGTAATCGCTTCTATCTACGTTAGCCTGCGATGCTTGCACCAACGTCTGCAATACAACATCCAAATATATCTTAAATTCTGGTCCAATACTCATGGCAATGTCACCGAAAGCCGAAAAGATCTGCGGTTTAACTGAGCGATGCACGGCGTTATTGCTGAGGTTCTCCAACAACAGAGTCATAATTTCATCGCAATAAGGAAGCATCTTGTTCTTGAGAGCGCGGCAGATATCACCGGTGAGACCGACCGCTGCGCAACACACCTGATATTCGGCATAGTTCTTCAAGCCAAGACAGAGATAAGGTTTGAATGCCTCCATATATTTCAAGAAACCTTCGCCTAACACCTCAACCAAGGTCGAAACTGCCATGAGCGCATCCTCCTGTACACCACCTGATTTGCAGGAGTTTGAGTTAAACATGGCAAGCAAAGCGGTCATTATTACATCGGATATTTGCGGAGCGTCCTCTGTAGTGACTTTACGCAAGACTGATTGTAAAGTCGCACAAAGCAACGACTGCAAATCGTTATATTGGGCACGATCCGAATGACTCTGTATGTGCGATTCCATCTGCAATACTTGTTGCAGTCGCTCCAGTATCACCATTGTAGTTTTTTGTACGGTTACATAACAATCACGCGGCGAGTTCTTCACCATCTCCATGAGAGCCTCATAAGCAGCAGATCTCAAATTCGCTTGAGCCCCATCTGGTCGATCAGTAGTTTCCAAAAGTCGTTGAATGATAAAATCAAAATACTGTGACATGCAGTACGTTTCTGGTTGATTGCCATCTTCGCTGGCCTCAGCAGACTCGTAACTCGCTTCTGCTAATCCCGTAAATGCCCAACATACATTAGCAGCAACCCGTGGTTCTGCCTTCAGTCCGTTCACCAAAGATTCTAACAATGGCTTCAGATAGGTTTCGTTGATTGCAGCATCTGGAATCATCTCGCATATGCGTCCAAATGTCCAAGCCGCAGTATCACGGACAACTACACTGTTATCGTACATCAGCTCAATGAGAGTTGGCATGGCTTGTTCCACTAACGGTTTCAATGTGGCAGGTTCTAAACCTCCAAGAATCGAA
The DNA here is from genome assembly GCF_024713525.1 of Acromyrmex echinatior. Taxonomy (NCBI): domain Eukaryota; kingdom Metazoa; phylum Arthropoda; class Insecta; order Hymenoptera; family Formicidae; genus Acromyrmex; species Acromyrmex echinatior. The sequence continues at coordinate 13,744,779 of NC_141856.1, read as the reverse complement.
CCGAACGCCATCAGAGCCGCATCTCTATACCTCCAGTCAGGACTTTTAATATTATCCTTGACAAAAGGAAGAACGAACGGAACAATAGCTTCTTCGCAGCAAGACGACAGCAACATCAAGCAAACTCCAGCAGCTTTCGAAGGATTCCAATCATCTTCATCATCAAATTCTTCTTGCTTGGTCAATTTTTTCATCAACACTGGTACTAAATATTGTAAAGCTCCTTTAGCATAGTGCCGCGAGACTTTTAGCGGTGGGCGACCTCCTTCCGATGCCTCTCCTTCCTCCATTGATAAGTCCACTTCTTCATCAGATACATTCGACCAGAATTCTATTCCTTGAAGTGCCACTTCATCAATATCAGATTTCATAGCTTCTAATGTAATCTAAAATAAAAAAAATTCCATTAATAAAATATACACTATATTTAATATGTAATATTTTAAAGACAATTGAAATCCACACAAATAATACTTACAGGAAACAATGCTGGAGCCATATATGGTTCCATGTATTGATAATACAGTGACATAATTTTCACAAGACACTGTAACGCAGCCACTCTGATTTGAGTATTGGTAGACTGAGTGGCTTCACATACTACTTCCATTATGAAGTTTCGTTCTGTCTATATAGGATTAAAAGATTAGTTATTTATTGCATAAATTGTATCATAGTTGTATATAAAAATGATATTCGCGTCAATGATAATATTAACCTCTTTTTCAAAGTTTCCTTTGGTGAACTCCAAGGAATTGTATAGAGCGCTTGTAGCCGCTAGCCGAACGTGATTTGACGTGCTCGAACCCTTCATACCGTGAATGATAGCAGTAAGAATCTCATTTGATTGTGATACTAGCACTTCACTTTCGATTTCTTGGCAGATATATCCAATAGTCTCTAAAGTAGCCTCCTTCATCATCTCGGTACTGGACGGGTTGACAACATTATTGACTAATAATGGAATTAATTCGCTCCATTCCCCGACTGCCAACTCGGCAACAGCAACATAAGCGACGCATTGTGCTGCAGAGCTTGGCCTATTGTTTTCTGTTCCCAACGCTCCTAAAATCTGCAAGAATAAGTATACCTCTTTGTGCATGAAGGAAAATAATTGACCAATATATTTAACACACTCTGAAAAAATGTTACTTTTGATCATTTTTGTAATAATTTTTTACGATTACTATTACTATTATTATAAAAATTCATAGAATGAAAAAATAGTTTTCTGACGATACATTTTTTTTGTAAAGAAAGTAAACGTTACCTTGAAATTCTGACTAGAAGTCGGAATGTATTCCTTATCCCATAAAATGCTTTTTTTTTCAATATCTTACTTTTTATATTTACTTACAACCATGTTATGAAAAATTTATTTTAAATAATAAAAATTTAAATATTTAAATATTTCTTCTAAAATAGTAAATTTTCACCTTGACGGTGAAGTCAAGTTCTAATTTGTAATATCAATACACATACACAAACCATATAATTTTTATTTCCAAACATTTTTTTAATGCGGTTTTTCGAAATATTCGAGGTAGGTAATGTACATGAGACACATTGTATATGGAGGTGTTACGACTGTCTTAGATGTCTTACATTGGAATTTGCTTTCGCGCCCCAGTCCCAGGGTTGCCAGGATAATGAAATCATCATCTTCTGTCAACCGCAACAAATCAACAACCAAAAGAAAGGAAGTTTTACCAATTTCTTCACTGCTAGTGCTAAAAATCTATAATGTACGTAACATACACTATAGATTTTCAGTACTGGATACAACAGAATGTAGCTTCAGAGTTTTGCGCTCTATACTGGAATGTAATCTTTTTAGTACTTCATAACGCCTCCGTATATATGTACATACACATTTAGCAGAATCTATAACGATAAATTGTACTGTTTATCGATAGCCACAAATAGCTAACCTTTTTTAAAAATATTTATAGCAAAGTGTTATATATATTTTTAGCACTTGACATGCTTAATTATAATTTTTATATTCTAAAAATATTTTTTTAATTTTAAGAACTAGATATAAAAAACAGATTTCATTATATTATTTTTTTTTTGTTGATATAATTTAAAATAAAAGATTTTAAGAATTATACATGTAAATAATACTTTTTTAATGTAATATTATAATTTGAATGATTTAATATTCTATTTTTTCATATTTGACCTTAAAAAAAATGTCGCTTGTGGCACGCTAACAAGCTCCTTAACAAATCTCTAAATTTGTCAATGTCACAAAATAAAAATTATAAAAGTATACAATTTCATCGTCCCATGCGAAAAATGTCACCTTAAAAAAATTCATATTTAAATCTTTCATATTATGCCTAAAAAATAAGATATTGAAATAAAAAGGAACGCATTTTATAAAGGATATATTCATGACCTCTTATCAAAATTTCAAAGTAATATTAAACTTTTTTAAAAAAATGTTATATATCGTAAAAAATTATTTTTTGCACATGAAATTTCTATTATTTCACAAACGTCGTGTTAATAAAATTTGACATGCGGTTTCGTCTTCAATATTCAAAAATTTATTTAAAAAAGTATCTTGTCTACTTCAAAGTAATTAAAAAAAGAACATTTTTTTAAATATTATAAATTAGTGTTATCAAACTTGAACCATAAAATTGGATTCAAATCTTTCGTTCAGAATTGAATCACCTTACTATCTTGTCACTTACCTATCTACAAGTAGGATTAAAAGAGTAAACATAAAAATAAAATTGAGAGTAAAGGTATAAAACAGATAATAGAGAAAAAAATAAAAACATTTCTGTTTCATACTCACTTCAAGTAATATATAATTATAATTTTCAGAAGAAAAAATATCATCTCTAATATAATAGACTAAAATGTTAAAATAATATGAGAAAATAGGAATAGGATAAATATGGTATTTCTTACATTTTTCTTAATATATTCCCTCGTTTCAACAGGGATAGTAAGCCAACGTTGCTGATATTGGAACTTCATATCAGGATCCTTGGAGGTAAGTTGGTTTTTGAGCTGTAAGCCCGCTGCCATGCGGGCGACGGGGCTCGCGCCGACTGTGACCAGCACGGCACTGAGTCGTTGCACGAATTCATGCTGAAACAGACATACCACCGAGTATTGCAATTGAATATTTCTTGCACTAACGCAAGATAAATCTCATAGTGGCACAGTGACAAATTTATACTTACGAGATTAGTTTCAGCCGCCTGCTGTAAGAAAGTCTGCGCTGCCACCAGCTCATTCTTGTCTGAAAATGCAATAGAGACATATTATATTCCTATGTCATAATTAATATTAAGAATATTAATTCTGGATACAATTAGATATCATATCCTGCGCATTTCTTTTCTTTGAGATACTCATGACATTTCTACTAATGTAGATTAACTTTAATCTCGGTTCAAATTACTCTTTATCTTTTTCAAATTCTTAGAATTAAAAAAATATAAATTAGTTCTGACTGAGATTGAAATTAAACTACATTGATAAAAATTGATATAAGAGTACGTTTTGTTTCATGCATGATAAACATAATTGAACTGTTCATGTTGCCTAAGCATTGCTTGTACTTTCTACACTCAGTATCTTCACTTTCTTCCTCTTCAACGTTCAAATATATATTTATCTCATTTTAAATGCGAAACTTTTAAGGATTTCAAGCAATGTGAACAGACCTAATGTATCATTGTATCCTTTAATACTTGATGACTAACAAGAATAAAATGATACATCATGCATCTCATGCATGAAACAAAATGCACTCTCCAGAATAGTCATAACATTCATGTTCAATTTTTTTAATACACCTTATACATACTTTCTAAAGGTGTTAAAGTATATGTTAAAGAATTACTTAATAATTTTTGTGAAAGTGATGAAAATTAACCTAAGACACGAATGATCCGTCGTGTGTAATAAAAAATTGAAAAAAAGCATTACGTGTACTAAAGACTAGTACCACGCCAGAAATCATGGAAAACCGTAGGTTAGACGAAAGCGAGGTGCCTCGCGATGCGTGTCGCGCCAATGCGTGCGAATATCAGCAACCGTCACACGGGACAATACTTTTCCGGCGGCGAACAAAGCGCCTAGCAACAGTACGACGGGGCGCGATCAGGCGCGATATCGCGCCTAACAGCATGCGAAATGGCTCACGGTCCCGTCAATGAGACAACGACGGCAGCCGTCTCGCTAGAAAAATTGCGCGATCGGCTAAGGCGGCGGCCGTCCGATCCGAGCACGTTGCGACGAGCCTCGCCGGAATCGAGAACGATGACGCGCACGCGGTTCCCCCGATATCTCTCTCATGTGCTCCAGATCGGACTCGCCATCGCCCTCGCAGCCGCCGTCGCAGCCACCGTCGCCGTTGCACCCAGCATCGCGTCGTCATCGCGCTTTCGAGCGAAATCTCGACAAGACGCCTGAATGAAAGAAAACGGCCCGCCGGTCCTCCGTGACGTCGCCACGACGATACGACTCCGACACACTCACCCGACGAGACGGTCCTCTCGAGGACTTGGATCAGCTGCAACGTCGTCGGGTCCATCTGCATGATTAATTCGGCGAATTGCTCTCGTTCACAGTGTGATAAGTCACGGCTCCCGCGATTCGACGCGAGGAAATTAACGTCTGCTCCGTGATACGAAAGTTCTCGTCACGACCGGCGGATATCCACATGTAGCCACCACCGACTCAACTGCCTTCGACGTTGCCCCCACTCTGACGTCCACTTCCTGCCTGGCGGGCCGATCCGCCGTCCGTCTCCCTCGCTCTCGCGGTGCCCAGCTGCGCGATTTATCGCCCCCTCTCGCTCTCTCCTTTTGTACTCCGCCGTTCGCCGTTTCCTTCGCACACAACGTGCGGCGTAGTAATATCCGGCAGCCTTTGAGATTCTCGCGCCCGCTGCGAACGAACCTGGGATTACGCCTACGTGAAAAATGTAACCCGCTATTAACAAGCGACGAAAATTCAACACGATCGCGATGATTATCTCAGATACAAAATCGTCGTTGCGTCTCTTGCCGTTGCCCCGGCGATTGTATCGTGTTTTCGCGAAGGCGGACTATTTTCTTATCGCAGCGAGGAACTGCGCATGCGCCGGCCGATGCGCGCACGCCACCTGGCACTGCTGCGAACAATCGCATTGGTCGTACGATATCCCATTGCGCAAGATTGACCGTTGGTGGGTTTTTCGACGTTCTGTGACGTTTGAAATAAATTTTCCGCGCGAGCATCGCTTTTCTTTCGTGGCACAACACTTAATTTGCAAACGTTCACTAAAATTTATCTATAAACCGTTGCTTTATATAATTACATATGCAGAAACGTTGCAGCAACTCACTGAACAAGTCTGATAATCGAATAGTTTGGATTGTTTGAGATTGTTCGAAATAGATTCTGTATTAGCTATGGCTATGGTCCATTCGATGCTACACATGCTTCGAAATATTTTTTGGTCAATTAGTAAAATTCTTTTTTCCAATTGATCAATCAAAATCGAAGAGCATTGGAGAGCTGAATGGACCACACGCTATATATTGTATGTCTAAAAAAAAATTGTCGAATCATTTCCTTATTTGACACATGAATTTATTATAAAATTTGTTTCCTCTCTATTTTATTGTCTATTGTAACATGTGACTCCTTATCTCTCACTAGCATTTTTGTTGTGCGATGTACTATATACAGTCAGAGACGTGCAAAAAGAGTTGACTGCCCACGTGTAAAAATAATTTTGCAGAAGTGTGTATATATAATTGTTTAGATGTAGGAATTGATTAAAAAGAAGGAGATTAAAAGGTAGGAATTATACTTTAACTTTTTCTAGTTCTAATGCTTAGATAAAGATAAAGAATAAATTAACACACATACAATGTCAATTTCTCTTTATGTAGATTGGCCGTAATCTCATTTTAATTTGCTTCTTTTTTTTCTATTTTTAGTCCTCAAGAATTAATAAAAGGTAAAGAATGAATTAAAGTTAAAATCTATATATAGATAAAAATGGATATTATAGATTAATTTTAACTTACTCTTTTTCTCTCTAATTCTAAAGTTAATCTATATTCGTAGATATAGTCATAACAGATTAAAGTTAATGTTTATTGATAGAAATGAACAATAAAAAAGACAATTTTAATGAAGACGCCAACGTTTAATTAGGGAATTATTCTCTCGGAATGAATTCTGATCGGAATTATTCATAATTCCCTTATATTTCTATTGTATTTTTTAAGGCAAACGGAATAATTCCGATCGGAATCTGTTCTGAACAAATATATCTATAATATATCTCAGGAAGCTGCGATTTCGTTTATAATTTAATGAATCTCTACTTTGGCCGTCTCTGGCTAAACATCTAAATTAATATATTATGAAAAATGATGAAAAATGTTACAAATATATTTTATTCTTATTGCAAAATTGCAGTATTACACGCACGTTGTACAATATTGCTGTAATTGTAAACATTGCGGCAATGTTAGAAAATATATATATATGTGTCTTCTAAAAGATTCCAATATAACATTTTAACAATCTTGTGTGATGTATTTAATGTAACGTTATTACGTGCGATAGTGAGTGTTCTTTAGCGATAAACTATTGAACAAAGTTGAACTGAGGTCTAGTGGTAAGATTGAATGCTTCAACAACGAATGATTACGACAGATCAGCGAAAATTTATCGGCGAACCGTTACTTGATACAGTTAACTCCTCTAGAAAGATATGTGAGTATTTTTTACAAATTATTTATTTATATTTTCTTTTATATTTATTTTTGTTATAAAATTTGACTGAAAAAAGTTGGTTCTTTAAAAATGTGCTAATTTCGTAATAATTTTACATTATCTATAATTTTATTTGAATATCAGCATGATAATTATTGCGCCTTTAATGTTTGTAATTATTGCAAATATAATCATCATTTGATATTCAGAAATATCATCAGATATTCAATATAATATGAAATAAAAAATATTCATATGATTGTTTGGAATGGGTTGAAGTATCTAAAATTTTTGTGAGAAACACAAATCTAAAAAAATTATTTTATACTATAAAAAAATAATTATGTAGGACGTTCAAGCATTGTTAGAATATTAAAATTTTTTATCAACATTGCTCATTATGCTTAAATTTCCTACATAATTATTTGAACTCCAACAAAAATATATGTATACTTATTTAAAGATTCTTAACAAAAATACCCGTTATCTTCCTATTTAAATTTTTAGTTAGTTTAACCAAATCGTTCTTTTTATATAGAAATAATATTAGGTGTTGGAATTAATTCGTAGCGTTTTACAAGTGATGGGAAGTACTTTCATTAATGTATTTTTTAATGCTCATGTGAAATAAATAACATTCTTTCATTAAAAACGCTACGAATTAATTCCAACACCTAATAAATCGCTCATTTATTTAAAAAGTATTATAATCACATATCAAAATAAAAAAATTTTAGTAATATTTTCATAATTTTCATTTATTTAATCAACATTTATTATCATGATTATTATTTCATTAAATTTAAATGATTGTTATTAAATTTTCTTATTCTCTTATCTTTGTATATATAGAAAACGTATTTAAAAAAAATAAAATTATTAATATTATATCTTAGAATGATTTTTTTCTAAGAACATTATAATTTCATACAAATCCGCGAATTTTAAAATTGCATGCTAATTTATAATATGGCATATCCATCCAAATTTCGAACAATTCTCTCTTGATTAGTCGACGATCAGAAATATTTTTTGTGATCATTCACGTTCATTCGTTATCAATAAAAACGTTCATAAATAAAACATTACGTAAAACAATATCGACATCTGCACCTCAATGTTGCTCTTTCGCATATTTGAATTGTACTAGAGAACCGGTGTAACGTGTTAGAGCTGTATAGCCAGGTGTACACAATTTCGAAGAAGCAAGGATGGGTTATTGTGAAAAGCTATCTTTGAATAAAAAACTCTTGGACGCATCACGGGATTGCTATAAATAGACTTAGCAAAAAAAAAGACTGAAGAAAAGAAGGAAAGGGATGCGAAAAAAGGAAAGAAAAAACTAGTCGGTCCATCGTTTTAGTAGATTTAATGAAACGATATACAGAATACATTTGCTTTCGTAATGCATCGCAACGCATTCTCGCGTGCCTTACCATCTATATCACATGTCAATTTTTTTTATTTATAAAATATAATCATCAATAATTTCTTTGTTCTCGCGTCTTGCCTTTGAACTACCTCTTCGTCGTATATATCGAAAGTATATATATATATTTATATGTATTTATATATATATATGTATACATATATATATTTATTTATATATATAATATATTTATTTATATCTGTATTTATATATATATATCTATTTATATATATATTTATATTTTTATTTATATATATATATATATTCCAAGCGAGAGGGAATTGTGTTGTGGCTCGGTACAGAATTAACAACGAATCAGGCCGGAAAAAAGGTTCCATAAATGTGCGCGCGCGCGTGGGTATGTGTTAATATTTGAGAACGATGTTACACAGTGATATATTCATGTGATATTACTATGCTATGCATCACCCCTACGATCGACGGTCGTACGGATGAAAGCATCAGGTCAAAGTACTCTCCTCTCCGCGATTTCTTTATTGTCAACCGTTGTAGTTACACCTGCTTCACACTTTCTTTTCTTTTCTCTCTCTTTCTCTCTTGCTTTCAGTGTCTCTCTTATGCATAGATCGCGTAACACACCGAGAGATCACACATTCTCGCGATATGCAATTAATTTCGACTTGTCAAGTCGTACGGCCGTCGATACGTCGACGTTTCCGTCATTTTCTTTGATCATCCTCCGTTTCTCTTCGTTTCACGATTAATATATTCGATCGTATGCGTTACGTAAGATTTAGCATATAAAAAAGAAAAAAGGTAGAAGAAATATCGAGATAGATCAAAAGATCGAGTACTTTTAGTATGAATCTTGTCTTGCGACACTTACGTGGACATTTGTTGGCTGCTATTCGCATTGTTTCTCTGTCTGTGTAGACACGTATTCGTTTAATGTTAAATTTACTAGATTTATTTTCGGTGCAATGCTTATGTCTCACGATGCATATGTACTGTACATGTTAAGCGAGTACATTTGTCGTACATTTATAAACGCGATTTTTTTGGCTGAGCGTGCGGACGTTCGTACGACAGAGTGAAACAGTGAAATTTATGTAATCTCATAATTAAAGAGATTGATTAACATCTCGAGATAGATTTGTTTTGTTTATCATAATTCTTATTTATTAAAATTTTTCTTTATCAAAATTTTATCGAATCGCTGAATTTAGTAGACAAATTATGATTGTATCTGTAAGTTATTTATAAGAAATTATGAGTAAATTAGTTACGTCTTAATTGAATTCGATTAAAGACCTGTAATTTTTATTTTAATAACAAAATGTGCTTCCCTTGACAATGATTATGAAAATTACCTGAGGAAAATGAATTCTGAATGATAGAGAAAGTTTAATAACTTGTATAAGAAGAAAGCTTGATAACTGTGAAGGAAGAGTGCTAGAGAGACAGATTAATTTCAAATTCATTCGGAAAGTATAGGAGAAGTTAGAAAGTAATTAGTAATACGTTATGTGTTTTATAACATCTTGATTACCTTTCCATCGTTTTGAACTGTCGGAAAATCGACAACTTCCGTATAGTTTTCACGGCGGAACACACTGTACGCAAACGTCCGCCGCTTCACGAATCAATGATAAATAATTCCCTCGAATAAACTCAGTCAATTACAATGTCAATCGAGAAAATAATTTATTAACAAAATTTCGAAGAAAAATTAAATAATCTGTTGATCGAACATTTATTGCATACATCGATGAAACGGGGAAAAAGGGATAGATTTACACCTAACGGAATTGACTGTTATTTCGTTACACTAATGACAGATAATCGATTTAAATAACAATATTGGGACGATCTCGTTCATTTTGTGAGAATATTTTACTATTCACGCCCGGACGATCCGATATGCCCTCCTGCTCCTCTTTCTTTTCGCCTATTTTCTTTATGACATTTTCTCGTAAAAAATAATTCGCCGCAGTGCTGGGTCCAGGGACGATTTTCCGCAATCAGGAGCGGAAGACATCAGCCTCGCGCGGACTCTTTTCTCTTCGCGCGGACTCTCGTTAAGAAAAGATATATAGGAACAAAAATACGTCGCCACGAAACCCCATCTTCCGTGTAACGGAGGCCGTAACTCGTCGGGGTTTCCTTCGTTCTAGTCGAGCCCTTTGCGAAATTCCGATCTCGATCTTTTTGCGGCCGATAATTCCTCTCCCGAAATCTCCTCTAGACTCAACACTTTGTTTGCACGAGCGAGAAAGTCGATTTCTACCGTTCGAGGATTTCTACATGTTCCGTCTAAAGATGAAGTATGATATGAAGAGAAGATAAGTCGAGAATATCAGGCAAGAAGCGCTCGTCCTCGAGAGTTTTAATTGCACCACGTTTCTTACAAATATGAAAAATGATTTCCATACTGATACAGATCGATGCCAATGCGTTACCTGATTTTATCTTCATTAATACAAAATTATTTTTTCTTTTTTTTTTCTAGTTATTTTTTCTAGTTATTTCTTGGGATTTCCATTCAATTCGTCCAACTCTCTCATTATTAAGTATAATACTTATCTTCACAACGGACGGAAGAAAACATTTATATTTATTGGGACATTATTTTGTAAATATTTCAAAGCTCAACATTTAATATTGTTTTTGTATGCCTAGAAATATTTGTCACGATCTCTCGACGCTAAAGAGGGTTCTCAAAAAGTGATTACTTTTAGAAATTCTAAAAAGGCAAGATTTTGTATCTCTAAAACTCTTCAATCGATACCTCATAAATATCTTATTTTCTTTACAAATATCCTCTGACAGAACATTGGCATCAGTCTGGTATCGTAAAGAACTTCCTTATCTTATTGCTATCGATTTCGTGGCGCGAATTAGTTTTCTCCAGCGAAAACAAGCCCTTCGAAAATTTATGCTCTTCAAACAGAAGCAGAATCGACACTCTCGCATGCGTTATCTTAATTTCGATCGCAAGGGTCGCACAAATCTTGATACCCTCGGATCCTGTTTACCTTGCATTCTTACCGGGCATTTTGTCTTTTGAACACTTGCGCGCGTATCCATCCGCAAACGTGGACGTGTAAATGAATTGTATTATAATGAATCATTTGGTACACGGAGAAATGTTTTTTTACAAACATGGCAATTTTTTGAAGGGAAGAACTTGATATGTTGTCTATTGCGCAGTTTTTTGCGTCAATACCGAATTTTGCGCCCACTGGAAACGGAATTTGTTTCTTTGTAAAAAGAGTAATTATAGAGCATAAAGATTGATTATTTCAAACGTCATCGCTAGTGATTAACAAACGCATGACATATATATATATATATATATATATATATATATATATATATGTATGTATATATATATATATGCGATATAAGATTATTATGCCTATATCGGCCAGTATAGCAACGGTGTCCATTGAGTTCGCCATGTATATGATAAATATATAATTATTATATCGTAATTTATATAAGATTTGAATATCATTCTCTAATACATTATCGCAAATATGTTACTGTAAACAGTTGAATATTTAACATTTTCATTAAAAAAAATTTTCCATTTCTCATCACAAATATGTTAAATGATCATCATGGCGAGCCTTGAATTTTTACAGGAAACCGTTCCTTTATAATATTTATTCACAAGTAGCACAGTACAATTATTATTAATTAATCCTTTACGGCCAAAATTATTTTATGGATTTGCAATCGACAATTAAATATCATAGTTAATATCATCTCATTGTGATTGCTGTGATCGCGTTTCTGGAGAGCAGATGGTATATTAAAAAAAAAAATAATAATTTTCTTTTTGATTTTCAGATTAATTTTTGATCTAATTATCTTGACACAATTATCTCTCATTATTTTCGATCTAATTATCTTGACACAAAATTATCCGTGTCTACTCTCTAAATTCTTTCGAGTGGAATTTATAAAGAGTTAAAATTGAGTTAATCTCGAGAAGAAAATAGCTCAATTTTCAATTTTTAGGAATGAAATTTCACTCTGCAGAGTGATATTCGCTCCAAGAGTTTTAGAGAGTGAATTTTTTAGGCCGCAAAGCATTAAATTTTAATTAGCAACAAGAATTGAGAAAACACTTCCGAAGTACTAGCAAAAGCTTTCGAAATTGAACGATTGAATAAAGATAAAATGTCCGTTTCCAGCGACGGAAATTGAACGCGAGTGTATTTGATTACTTCTTATTATTACTTCTTCCGTGCACTGCATCGTATACGAGATCGCGAATCGAGAACATCACGCGAACGATATCGCTAAACAGAATACAAAAGACATTAATACGAGGAACCACAATCGTAGATAGCTAGTAAAAGACGAATTCGATTCAGGTATTGATTCCGCCATGTCTGCGAAGCGTCGAACATTTGCGGATACACACGACTTTATATTAACATATACACATGTAATTATTATATCTATTGTGCACGTACAGGTAATTAATGTGATCTTTGTTTATGTATGTGTGTGTGTATATGTGTATGTGTGTATGTCTGTAAGGACAATGTTCTGTCGTGTTAAGAAGCTTGGATCGCGTTGCGACGGTGGTTATTGTAAGATTACACAGGCAATGGTAACTACGCCTGAACAAAAATAGATCTCAGGATTATCTAAAATAATCTAAAAAGATAATTAACTAAAGCAACCATAACGGTTGATGCTAAAGCTTACTATCGTAAACATTATCTCTCTCACTATAAATAATATAAAAAAGACTAAAATTATTAAAAAAAAATCTTAAAAACTACAAAAGATATAAAAAATACAAAAAAATGTAACTTTAATAATAACAATAAAATAAAATTTTTAAGAATAATATATAACGTTTTCATTAAGACAAAAGGCGAAGTCGAATGAAGAGAGAAGTAAACTTTTCATATTTAAATATATTTAAATATATTGAACATTGTGTGTGTGTGTGTAGGTGAAAAATAATCGTGAAATCTCTTTTCACTTCAATGCGAAGTTATTCCCTATATGCAATCTTACTTTATCTTACGTACTTAAACGTGGATAAAATATTAAGATATACATCAAAAAACAGAGATGCATGTCGACTGCGGTAATCCTGGCGGCGAGGACGCCTGTTTGAAAGCCTCGATCAGCATCCTCTGCCGTCTATCGCGTCGATTGTAGGATACTAGTGCGTTAAGGGGCATTTTAACGACGACGACAACGACGGCGAAGTTTACTGTAGCGAGACAATGGTAACACAAGGTGGTAGTAAAGGTAGCGCTGGTAACAGTGGTAGTAGTGGTAGTAACGCCATAGAATAGTAACGCTATCAATGAGTAGTAATAAGTATAACGGTATAGTAAAGTAGTAGTTGTAGTAGTTAAGTAGTAGTAGCGGCGCGTTATACGTATATAAATAGGACACTCTACGTTAGTTTGATTAAAAAAGTAAATGTCATAACGTAATAGGTAACTTTAAGCCGGGCCCGCCTCGCTGTCTCGTGCTGAATTAAAAATTTTTTCTCACTTTTCCAAACGAGGCGAGCCCGTGATTGTTCGCCTTAGCTCTCTAAAATCACATAAACGCAAGAATAGTGGTAAAGAGTCGACTGATATCGACCATGCGCTTCGGACGGCGCTCGAACAGCATTGACAATGCCGAGCTCGTTTACGAGTGCGTTACGAGAGGAAAAAAGAACTCTACGAATCGCGGTAATCACTGCATGGAATCTGCGAAAATCTCATGGTGAAAATATATAAACTGCGTTGCGAGGCTGCGGACTTGAAATTCTCACTTATACGCGCTACTCCGTTCTCGATATCAAAATATACAATTAAAATAAAAAAAAATGTGCTAACTCATTCTACTTGAACTACGATTTCTGATCAATTATTTTTAACGAGACTATTTTAAATTATTTTTTAAGTGTATCTACTTGTAAAATACTTGGTAAAAATGCCTGGTAAATATTTACGGTTTGAGATAACTGATATCTGAAGCACTTGCTCAATTGTTATTAAAAATGATGCGCATATCTAAAACGTGTAAACAGTTATGTATAAAAATACTATGTATCGAAATGTATCTAGTCGAATGATTATTAACTTTTCTACGATTTACCATAAACTCATAAAATAATAGCGCCACTCCTAAACTCATTTTCCATTAGCACAGACCCCGATATACCCGAGGGACGCATATTGCAACCCTGCAGCTTTTTAAATGCACGTGAACTCACAGCTTTCGCTTGTATTTCAATTTCCACCATCGAGTTTTTCATTCGATATTCTTCATTGCGCTCAATCATATTTGTCTCGAGACTTCAAAGCGCACGTCATCAGGGACAGATAAGTATGTCCACGATATAAAATAACGAAGAACAAATAAAAGAATACATTTAACTTGATGTAACATAGAATTGCATCGATTCTTGCCATGCGTACGAACAAGCAATCGATCTGCACTCGGCATCGTCCAGCTATCGAGAGCGCGACCGACAGTCACGTCCTATATTTACTATTAAGACGGACGGGCGTTATTCGCCCTTCCCGTCGTTGCTCTGATATGTTGCGAATCGCCGATGCGTTCCCCCGCGACGGGCAAGGTATTGCCAAAGATACTACGTGTGTCCAAGAAGTGGCGGGTCGCGTGCGTTGGCCGTGGGAGCGACGAGGCGAGCCGAGCGCGAGAGCACGGAGAGCCTCGTACAAACTAGGTAGAAAAGTGAGAAAAATTCGCGCGAAGAGCCTTCCTGCGAGAAAGAGAGAAAGAGGTATCTCTCCCTGTCCATCCAAGTTCGCACGAAATCTACTACAGCTAGAAGGGAGAATAGCGAAATCGCCGCGGCCCGCCTCGTGCCCGCTTTCTTTATCCGCTCGTGTTTCTGTCATCTCGCGCCGATCCGCTCTCCAGCAGCAGCAGCAGCACAACAACAGCGACTATAGTAGTGCACTTATACTACTAATAGTATAACGGCGATGTGTGACACCCGCCACCCGACACGTCGTGCATGCAGAGACCTACAAGACACTCTGTACACTTACGTTCGCACGTGATGCATACATCCGTTTACACGCTCACACATATACATTATTCATTCGTTCATACATACGTACAATAAACTTTCCCTTAAATTTAGTGTCTGCGTTCGCGCGGACAGCTTCCGTCCGCGCTCGCTCGTACGACCAGTAATGGCTCTCCTCGCTCTTTCCGCTCGACGAGCTCTTCCAGGATTATCCTTTGCAGAGCGCGAGAGGACGTCATCAAGAACGTCGTCGAGAATCGAACGTACCCGCGGGATCGCGCGAGGTTACACGCAAGAAGAGAATAAAGCTACGTGTAATACAAACTAAGAAGGATGCAATCAGAACGAAGATAACGCAACCGCATGGGTCTGAGAAAATAATTGCTCTATGTGCTGGCGAGGCTGCTCGGTTTAGAAGGGCAAGCTACCGACAAACATCGTCTCGATCAGGGGTGGCGCCGGCACCAGGTCCTCCAGCTTGAGGTAGAAGATCCGCTGGAGGCCTTGGACCGAGAGACTCCTCAGCTCCGGTATCTTTCCCAGTAGGTACGACAGGTACTGCGACTTCCTCTGCGCCTCGGCATTATAGGTCACGTGGTCGCGCAAGGACGAGACAATTTTCATCTGCAACTGTTCCATGCGCTGCGGTTCCTTCAATCCGTACCTTTCTGAAAGCACGCGAGTCAGCTTGAATGAGAGACCGCTGTTTTCTCAAAATAGTACAAGATGAACGGAATTTATGAATTGCCATCAAAATCTATTAAACAATAACATTCTGTAAATAATACCGGAAATTTTAATATTAATCATCAGCTATAGATTAAATTTCACATTCTTTTTGAAAATCAAATCCCGAGAATTTAGATAATAAAAATCCTATATCTTAAAAAGTTCATGATGAACGATGTATTACAGTTGATTTAATTACTACTCTACTAACATTCAAGATTAAGAAACATTGATAAATCAATTAAACTCCAATAATATCAGTCACTCGACCTTCGACACGTAGCTATCTAAACACGGAAATTCTGATTGGACGCGCTTGTAAACCGCACACCTGCATGTCTAGTTGCTAACGGATCGCGTGCGGAACGAGGAACATCGTCGTTCCTTTCGTCGGAGCATCAATAATTAATTGATCCGACGGATTAATTATTTAGGCCGGCCGATATAACCAGAATACGGGTAGAGCGAGCCGGATAAAGGAAGACTGAAGGTGCCGTTAAAGAAATAATCAGCAGAACCGCAGTGTGACAACTATAGAGCTCGATCGTAAAATAATTAATACTTATGATAACAGAAGCGCAACTATGGCAATTCAATCGACCATGAAATCAAGGGAATTATAATCTAGTACTAACCAGTAACCAGGGTGAGAGCGCACAGACAGGCGAAGGCGCTGATATCGACCTCCAGGAAGTGGAGGGCTTTGCAAAAGTCAAGAATGCTATGCAGCCAATCGCCGAAACTACGCTGACACTGCTCCAACGCGAGGACAACGCCGTTGCAGAAGACCAGCTTCGTGTCGTCCGGGTGCGTGCGGTACGCCAGCCTGAGCACAAACAGTTCTAGACTGGCCGATTGGAAGAGCAATTCCTGAAAGCAGATTACGTTGTGAAGTTATTAATACACGAATGCATTGTCCATAATACGTAAACTATCGAGATAACCGAAAGGTTTGTTCTAAAGATATTTTATTATTCACGATATTAAACATCTTTTATTTACAAAAGAATAACATAATTTTATTTAGATGTGATGACAAATCTTAAATAACAATAAAATCTCTTCTGATTGTAGCATAGATATATTAACAAATTACTGTCTATCGTTCTACCGAGCAGTGTCTGCTAGTCAGCCAAGCAACCGCGTCAAAAGCTCGTCAAGACTGACCTTTTAGAAAATGTATAAGCTATCGATCTCTGTAACCGTTAGTTCCCAATGGATATCGTCTGAGAATCGATATCTGACCAGTGATATAATAAAAGCGTATATCTTTTAATTTTTCGAGATGAAAAAAAATTAGAAGAGACGAGAAAAAAATAACAATAAATTCTCACAAATTCAAACTTCAAGACTTTTATGTAAAAAAATTATATATTCTTGGAGATATTATTCCTCGTATTTATAAGTTGTTATTGGGGCTAATATATTATCTTATTGATCGTTTCTATGCGTGATAAATGATCACTCACCTGATCTTCCCGCACTAGATCCGTGAATCCGGGGATTTTGTCGGCGAAATTTCGGATAACATCGATCGAGGTTGTCAATAAATTGTAGAACTGTTGAATCTTCTCGGCCTCGGTTATTGGTGGATCACCCGGCCTAGGTTGTCGGTACTGTGAGTAATCCAAACTTGCCTTGTCCGGCGTTGTGTCAAGATGGGCGCGAACCAGAGCGGTAATCAAAGAGACCGGTGGACTCGGTGGGGATTCTTGCGGTGACTTGGGCTTTGAGGGCAACCTGCCTCGACGGCCCTTCAGAGAATCTGTTCTAACGACCTGTCCAACAATTAAATAGTAAATTAAGTTACTAGTTTATTTTATTTCATATTTGTAATTATTTCGTTCGTATTATAATATTTTTCCACGCGTTTTTTAAGAATTTAATAATTATATAATTTCAATTATTTAATTTAATATATAAATTTTCATTTAATTTTAAATCTTAGAAGTAATTTTGACATATTTTATTAGTTAACTACCAAGAGTTTACTTTCATCACACTGAGATGTAGATATCTACTTCTTAATTCTCAATTATGAAAACTACATCTAAAATTTCAATTGTTTAAATTTTAATCTGTTTGAAATACAGAATGCAAACAAATCTCTACCTTACGACGATTGATAGAGGAAGGTTCCAAGTATTTTTACAATCTAGAACCTCACAGTCCAATCGTACAAATCGTTCATTTTCGCTTTGAGTCCAAATGACCCATTGCTGTAATCGAGAGTTATTATCATATAAACTAACAAATTTAAGAAAAAATTTTGAAATATATTACGCAATACAGCGAACAAGTTTTTTACCTCCTTGACCATGCCAACCATCAGGCACTTCTGGAATCGGCAGAACTGGCAACGATTTCGCCGGCGTTTGTCTACTGGGCAAGCCTTCTCGGCCAAGCACACATATTTGGAGCCCTTTTGCACGGTCCTCTTGAAGAAACCCTTGCAGCCCTCGCATGTGCGTACACCGTAGTGCTGACAGGCCGCGGTGTCACCGCATACAGCGCAGAGTTGGCTCGGGCTCGGAGGTGCACGTTCGCCACTGGTACCGCTTCCGGGCGATGGTGAACTGACAGTGGAACTCGCGGTACCGCCGCCGCCGCGCGGCTTCGGGGAATCCGTGCTCCCACTACTGTTAACACGACACAGGACGCGCATTGATCTATAACCCGTCACTAGTCAGAACGGGAGTTCTTCCAAAACTATCAGGTCTCATGTCCTCGAAATACGGATCGCTAATCGTAAACGCAGAAACCGAAGTCGCGTCTTTCATACCCCAACATTTACAATAAAATTGAAAAGATCTGTCACATACACGGATTTCGACAAATTGCTCAATTTATTTTATTATTCCAAAGTTAAATGTGAATTAAAATTTTTTAACTAGAAAGTTTTCTTTCCACTTTGTATACTTCATCAAATAAATTTAATTTAGCAAATGAAATTGTGAGTGAACGAAATAATGAACAAGAATATTAAAAAAATGTTTCTTTCTTTCATGTTAAAACGTTATTAATTTACACGTGAGGAGCACAATGAGACTTGAAGTTATTTATTAGATATATTTATTTCATAAAAGATCTTACCTTGCTGATTCTGATCTCTGTGTGGGCAATGACGCCCTTCGCGGCCGAGTAGTACCAATGACGCTGGAATCGACGCTGGTGACAACAGTGGGACAGAGATCGGTAGGAACTACGGGAGTGGCGACGGCGATAACTGATGGTGCCCCGTAAACTATAGGCATGGCGACAGTCACTCCGTAGGATGGGTCCTGCCGATGATTGGAGGGTACAACCGGTACAACCGTCGTTGCCGGGGTGGGCGCCGATTCCGTGGGGAAGTAACTTTGATGATGATGCGGGGCCTGCTGATGATGCTGCGGGTGATGATGAGGATGCTGCTGTTGTGGCTGCTGCTCGTGATAGGGCACCGCGGCCGAGAACTCAGTCGGATAATGAGTAGTGGTACAATATACCGGAGTGTCGTAGCATTCGTCCATCTTAAGACCGAGACTTTGGAGTTCCTGCCTGGTATATCGTTGCGTGTAGGTCTCCTGGAAGCTCGGTAACGGCGTAGGACTGTAAACAAGGATACTTAACATTCTATACAAACCCTGTATCAAGTTTCATTGTCTAAAAACTTCAATCATGTCCTTTAATAATTAATATCATTGATAATAATATAATTTCTTTGCTTATGTCATATGAAAAATCCTTATAAGAAATTTATATGATCATCAATGATAGGATATCAGAAGTTTAGTTTACATACCTAAGAGAATCAGCTTGAATATCTTCGGGGAGGGGTGGCGGTGGTGGTGGCGGTTGCGATGGCTGCTGATGATGTACACTTTGTTGAGACGGAACAGAGTTGTCGACCGGAGGCACGCCTTGCGGATTCCCGAGTTGCAGTTCCGGAAAGGGATCCAACTCCTCGGGTAAGCTTCCAGCATCCGCAGCGTCTGGATATGAGCTATTCAGGAACTCCCCGAAATTGCCAAAGGGACTCTGCAATGAAAAATTGTGACCATATTTATAAGTAATATTATAGATATAATAATATAAATACACATATCATTATTTCTTATATATATATAAAATAATTAATGCATATATATATATATATATATATATATATATATATATAATAACAAGCTAATTTTATCAAAATATTAAGAAAATCAGAAATAATTATTTATATTCCATAATAATTAATAGTATTGACTAAAATACAAAAGTAATTATATTTAAACAATCATTTTCATATCATAATAAAAGTTTAAATAATTCAATAAAATAATATTAATTATATCTAATGAAAATTTATATCGCAAATTTTAATAATGTGTAATAACAATATATAATAATATAAATTATATCAGCAATAATTATATCAACAATAATATATAATAATGTAAACTCTATCATAAATAAATAGAAAATCAGAAAAATGAATAAAGTAGAAAAAGACACAAATAAAAAAATACCTGCGTTGCATGAATGTGAGCCAATTTGAACACCATACCGACATGAACCTTGCGAATCTTTTGTTTTCTAATTACATACCGAATAAACAAGAATCGACTATTGACTTTAAACGCCGTTTTAAACGATGTTTTCTTTTGGCGGAGCCGTCACGGTCTCTGGAGAGCCGTGCGAGCGGCAAATCGAAGCACCCAACTGCAAGGCGGAAACATTGTTCGACCACAATTGCGAGCCGCAGCGTCGAGACATCGACGTACAATCGAGGTGCGCAGTAAGGATGTTCGAAAGAGGATTGGACAAGCGAAGCTCGTATCGCGTGTTGTCTATAAGGTAGCACTCAATAGAGGCTTAGAGCTTTTCTCTCTTTCTTTCTCTACTCCTCTCTCTTTTCCCTACCCGCTTCAATCATTGATAGTCGATAGTCGATGAGCGGTAAAACTATCAACTGGCGATTAAATATTCGCGCGACAATAGGATAATAATAAACGACCATTCGTATTGATACACTTCGTAAAGTCTTCTTTTCGAATCGAAAAGAAATTATGTATACTGAGATATTTTAATGAATTATTCAATTAGTCGTAACATATTCAAACTGCAAGCAACTTTAAAATTAATAATGGAGATTTATTATTTGAAATAATTTATGCAGTCATACAATAGTGCTTTCCTTTCCGTTTTCGAAATAGATTCGCCATATTTCGTAAAACTAATGTTCTCAATTATAATTATAACAAAAATATGAATAAATAAAATATAATCAAACAGTTGTGTTCACCATTGGAAAACATCCAAAATATAGTGGGAAGAAATCCATCATTAACAAATTGTAATCAGAGTTTAAAAAAAATATCTATTCTAAAATCCGAGAATGAAAATTATGAAAATATTGTAGCAGCAGGACATCCTACAGCAGGGAGTGAAGAATAGCATCATAAGGAGGAAGATGGTGGATGGTGGAAGAGGGTGGATATTCAATTTGCAAGTGCCGGTTCCGCTTCGAGCTGACATTTCGCTCATCGCTCCCCCGAGGACCGGCGATCGAAGTCTCGTCCTTCCAGACCGTGAATAAATGGCCTGCTAAACGGCATCCTAAAAGCACCTCTCCTACTATAGCCTCTATTTTCTCTTGCTAAACTGTCGAGACAACCTCTTCAATATTGCTCCGCTAATTCTGCGGCACATTCTCGTTTTAGTGGTTTACTGCAACATCATTTTATCCACCGCGAAAAAGGAGTCGAAACCGAGTGGAAGTACCGGAGAAAAATAAAAAAAAAGAGAAACAGATACGACAGCATTCATATAGAATGCAGATTGTACGTAATACGTGCGGACGGTCACAGGAATGCGGGAGAGTTTTGTTATCGGACTAAGCGGGATCATGTAATCCGAAAATCTGAGAAGTCGATAAGAATTGGATTTACCATTTAATTAATTGCCAGATTGCGACTCTATAATTTCAAATGGTCGCGTAAGGCTTATCGATGGGAAAAAAATGGATGGCAATATTTCAATGATAATATACCGTGATTGATAGGTAACTACTTTCCGTGTTTGCTGTGATAAGGAGGATCGAATGATATAAGAACAGGAAAGTGGTCTACCGTTAAGTTAGAATACTGCAAAGAAGGGAAAGAGACTCAAAAGTTTCGAAGGTATGAAATGTTAAAGTTTGATTTTTTAAGGCAATTTCCAGACAATTTCTAGACAATTTCTTGTTCCTTAGAAAATAATGAATTTCAATAAATAATTTCATTAAATATCATCATATCTATATATTTTTTATTATTTAATATGTCAAAGGTTATATAATTGTACAAATTCAACTAGAAAAGTACATGTTATAATAATATATATATAAAAATTAATCTTTTAACTGACTGGAGATTGCTCGGAGCATGTTATTTCTGGATTTACTTTCTTTGAAGAATATTACATATCCATATTTCTCATAAGACCTTCTTGGAATTATTTATGAGAGACGAGATGAGATATGAGCGTTTACACGGATGAATATTATTACGTAAAATTACAACTTATGTTGCATCATGTAGACATGCAAGCGAAGACTTAACCGATCCGTTCAGTCGACGGAGCTACAACCAACAAGATTCGCAGCACAAACGATATTTCAGAATGTCGATTGAATTTATAATCAAGTTTTACTTTACCCCTAATTTTATTTATCGCTAAAATAATCTTTTTACCTTAATTTTCCTTACTTTCTTCAATCGAAATTTAATGAATTTCCGATTGAATTCAATTCAAATTAAATTTGAGAGCTAAAGATAGAGTGCATCACACGAAGCAGAGAAATGGAACTCACCTGTGTCTGCAAAAGTAGCATGCTTGATGCCACTGTGAGGGCGGTCGTAGTCGTGGTGATGGACGATTGATTAGTGCAAGCGAGAACCGGAACGGTAGCGGTCGCTTGACGTTGCTGCTGTCGTGGGCGATGTAGTTGTTGCTGCTGCTGTTGTTGCTGCTGCTGTTGTTCTACCTCGCTACGAGTAACAGCCACCGCACGCTGGCTACCGTTGCTGTTGTCGCTGTCGCCGTTCGGCGAATGCAGTTGCCCTGCAACACCCAAATGGGTACGCTCGGTTATTATATTTTTATATTTAATATTATTTAAACTATTTTTTAAAACTTCTAGAGTGAATCTCACTCTGAAAATTGAAATTTCATTCGAAAGAATTTAAAGAGTAAATATTGGAACAAGAAAAATAAGAATAGACATAAAATTAGGAGATATTTTGAAAGGAAATTAAGAAGAAATTAGGAACGATATTATTAAAGGGTGTCATTTTATTTAGTATTAGCGTAAAATATGATTTTATTAAAAATCCAGCTTTACACTAATAACGATTATTAATGTTTATTATTTATTCAATTTCTTCGTCTAAATATATAGGTGAGAAATATATAGGCAAGATGTGAAATATATAATGCACGTTTCTCCAATAAGAGACTTCGAACACTGATTGATAAATAATGCGCAGACGGTATATCGTTAAATGTTAGCAAATATGGAGTAAAAACTAACGTTATTCATTATGCGCAAAGAAGCAAAAATGGATCATAACCTCCTTTCTAAGGAAAAACTTTCTGATATGTCAATTTTAAACGATATGCCGGGAGAACACAGTGGAACATTTTTTCTATCGCAAGAACGCACGGTTAATATTGATGTTTAGCATTCTATGTGGCATGTTGCACTTCCGATGCGCGGTACAAGAGCAGCGCGTTAAGTACAACTCGGTTACTCTCTGACGTTTAAATCTCCACATACTTTGATAATTTCAAATATTATGAAATATATATACATTTTTTAAATATATATATTTTCATTTTATAATAATTTTACAAAAGAAAAAAATTATCTTTGGCAAGATGGAACACAATTCGCAAAGTATTCAATTTTATATTAGGTGTTGGAATTAATTCGTAGCGTTTTTTAATGAAAGAATGTTATTTATTTCACATGAGCATTAAAAAATACATTAATGAAAGTACTTCCCATCACTTGTAAAACGCTACGAATTAATTCCAACACCTAAATTTTAGAACCTCTTCTTAAATGTTTATTTATATATTATGTATAGCATACCTGAAAGTAGGCAATGATTATATAGGTACTACAAATATATAATTTTTTAAACAGCATCAAAACACAAATCCACTTCAAATTTCGATATGCAAATCTTTGAAAAAAAAAATGAAATATTTGAGTATCATATTTCTCTCTACGTACAATATCTGTCATACTGAGAATGTCCAGCATCCATGGCGATCATATCTGCAGAGATTACTGCGACTTAGAAAATTATATTATTGCGTCGATTAATTTTTGTTACTTTCGTTAATTTTTTTAAATTTTAGTAAT
Source organism: Acromyrmex echinatior (assembly GCF_024713525.1). Classification (NCBI taxonomy): domain Eukaryota; kingdom Metazoa; phylum Arthropoda; class Insecta; order Hymenoptera; family Formicidae; genus Acromyrmex; species Acromyrmex echinatior. The sequence continues at coordinate 13,720,500 of NC_141856.1, read as the reverse complement.
AATTATTTTACTAATCAAAGAAAGTCTAATGGCAATCGTTAACAAGAAATTTCCGAAATTACTTTCACTACATTCAGCACAATCAAGAGATTCGCGGTGGATCTTATTAATCGGTGAATCCTCGTCGTCGACTGAGCACTTGGACGTCTCCGGGACGTCCCTATATAGGGTGGTCTCAAACACCCAGGGGAGACATGAAATCATTGGCATTTAAAATACTACAACCCCGTTCTATACAAACAACCACGCACTCCACCTCCCTTCCCGATTATTATTACGCGATATTATCCCCTGACGACCAAGCATAGATAGTCTCGTATCAACGACCACGCTTTTGCGAACAGAACATCGATACTAAGTAGACTGCAGTTTTTTCTATAATTAATAGTAATTAAAAAATCGTTAGTAATGAAGAAATTAACAATTCTATGTATTTCTCTTAGAAATTCCGTAATTATATTTATATTTACACTTTTGAAGAATATGAAAACGTACAAGAGAACTAAATTCTTCAATTATAAAATGATATAATTCTTGGAGTTCAATTTTAATGTTGAAAATATATTTAGTAAGATAATAAAAATATTTAGTTAGAAAATAAAAATTTTTATCAGAATAATAAGTGATACATTGAATCGATTTAAGAAGATTCACAATGTTATTTAATCAGAGTGTTTTATGACGATTCTCGTATCTTAAGTCATTTATTTGATTGGAAGAAACAAGAATAGAGTCAACAAGAACGTGTCGATGATTTATCGAATCAACCAGGAAGGGTTTATGCGAGTAATCTGATACGACAGCCGGATGCAAGGCGTCCCAGCGCATCGAGATGCCACTCGTCGATAGTCATGGATATCGAAGTCGCGTTCGATTTAATTTCACAATCGCGCCACGCCAGAGACCACCTACCGCGATCGCGAAGCATCGATTATAAGCGATTTCACCATGACGCTGATCAATTCTGCAAGGGGTATGTTGTACGCATGGAAGAAGTGACGATTAGGTACAATGGACCGGCTGTTACGGCAAATTGAACGCGCGCGAGAGGAGGGACCGGGTTCATTGTTATCTCCGCAGAGCCATCGTAAAACAACCAGCGAAATTGATAAAGCCTTCCGCGTCCTATGAAGCATTAGCTGTAGACTTGATAATTATCGTTAATTATCGGAACTCGCGTGAGATGAAAATGTGTGATTATCGACGGAGAGATGTAGATTATTGAAAATAAATCATGGAAATTATAGGAATTATGCATGTAATGGTATACAAAGAATCACTCGTTTTAAATACATTTGCTAACACACAGTGTAGAAAATATAAACATGTGGTAAATATAGGTTTTTCATATAGTTACTTAATGCAAACGTATAATGTATAAAATTTTCTTATTGCTCAATTAACTCAACGGTTAGGTTAATTGAGCAATACTGTAATAATGCAATAATACAAATCAATTATATAAAACACATTTTTCTAGATAAATTATTACAATAATTATTTTCGTATCATTAAATTTTTAACTTAATGTAGAAAAACATATTGTATATAAGTACCTATATGTATTTATATTTAGTGAGTTAATTAATCCGTCGAAAGAGAGTCTATTATCTGTAAGAAAAATGAGAATATGATGTCATAAATTCTAGTTGTGTCTAATAAACCTTCTTAATGGAAAATGAAGTCTAATAAACTTTTTTAATGGAAAGTAAAGTAATTCGATCGATCATGTCCGACATCCGGATGTCAGGAATTCTGGATTACTAATTGCATCGTAAAACTCAACCTGATGCAATTAGCCAGACTAACTGCCAAGCTCGTGATAGCGCGTGCTTCGAAGAAATAAAAACACTTATATGTTTTTGCTGCTATAAAATACAATGTCGTTATCACCACGCAATAAATTAGCCGATACCAAGAGAACGTCAACCCGTAACGTAGTTGTAGTATGTTACAGTTACATTTTAATTGAACACCGTTGTATACCTTATCCGCGATTATTTTTACATGCGAAAATGGCACTTAACAATCCGCGCGAAGAGATATCATAAAATCCGTTATTTAAGATAGCATAAAGGCCGAATGAGTGCAATTGCTCGTAATCTTATCTACGAGGTATACGATGGAAATAAACAAGTACGCTTTAAAAAATGCACTAAATACGAGTGTAATGTAAATAATTATAATTACTTTAAAAAACTAAAAAATATTATATCGTATATTAATAGTGTTATTGCAGAGCGTTTTAAATTATTACATTAATAATGTCATAAAAGCATAAAAAAATATAAGATTAATTATTATTAGTTGTATTAATTTTTCAATGTTGCTAAAAGTAAATTAAATAGCTTTTATAAGCTCATTTAGTCGCGCAAATTATTCTACAAATATAAACAATAAGAACCCCATGGGAGGATCTTTTGCTTCAAATTTAAAATTCCAAATATTTTCTCCTCTCGATTCTCGCGCCGAAACGGAAGGCATAACGGATCGAAGTACCTTAAAGATACACAATGCATGTAAACGCGGAAGAACACGGTGACGGTGGCGACTACACGCGCGGCAGCGCCATAGGCAGGGGTGAACGCGCGGAGATAGAGAGGCAGAGTGCAGAGTAGGGTGGCGAACGGCCGAGAGAAAAGAGTAGGGCTTAGCAGAACAGCGTGTGCCAAGTGGATTACAGCGGTCTGGTGTACAGGGCCCTCCCACGAACCACGCCTCTCCACGTGCCACCACGTGCACGCTCGTTCGCGTTCGCTCGCCTCGCTCGCTCTCCTCGTTCCGCTGCTTCCGCATCCGCGGCTTCCTCTCGCCTCCATATCACATTCTCCCGTTCTCTCACGTTCCTTATCGATCCTCAATTCCTTCCTTTCGTATCTTCACATCTGTGTTTTTGCCTTCACAGGGAAAATGCGTGTGCGTAGACAGAAGCAACTTCCTCTTGCCTCATGTATTGTATAATTCGAATATATTATCATATAATGAATTTTGATATAAACTTTCATAAAATTGATAAATTTAATTATCTGCGAAAATAGAAATAAAATACGAAGAAGAAAAAAAAATGATTTTCTGATAATACTTAATGATTGATATTTATTCAAGATATACAAAAAAAAAAGTATTTTCTTTTATATTAAGTAATAATTTAGTTGAACAGATGAAGTTTTTAATGCATTCAGATATGTAATGAAACAAAAAATTAATTATAGTATCATATCATCTGAATCAATTACTGAATGTATATTAATTGCAGACAGATAAGATTTATTGCAATATATTGAAATTTCAATATAAGAAGCGACAATGTCTTATTTTAAGGGGCACTCCGGTGATTTCAACGCGCGCATGAGAAACGACGTGTGCGAATTTCTCGTGAGTCTCTATAGTACGATCGGTAAAGGTGAATATTAAAATAAATCAAAAAAATTGATTAACAATGGATTCGAGCAATATTCCTGAACTAAGCATTACAGACTTTCTCCAATCGACCGCAAATGATAAGAAGTCTATGTGAATACACGTTTTACACGTGCATAGATTTAGACGAATCTTACAAACATGAAATTATATCCGCATAATATTGTAGAATAGAGAAATGAATAGAAGAGAAATGGATAGGCGGGGGTGAAGAAGACAGAGAAGCCGTACCAATTGCTAAATCAGACGATCGGTCGTTGCAACGAGGATCGTAGCTATAATTCCGTTTTGCGCTCATGTAGCTACAGGGATAATTTCATCCTCTAGAATGATTCTAGTTGCCATAACTAGTAAATTACCGTAGAGCGGATTATCTCTATAAGAGGCACGCGGACAAGCGCGCGCGTCCTAAGCATCCGAGTGTATTGCGAAGAGAAAGGCATATTGTTGCTGATCGCCAAGTAACTCCCGGCAGATTCACCCATTATGCAAATCATCCAAACAATATTCTATATAAGCTTACAGACTTCAAAGATTACAATCAGTTTTTCCGTCATTAACGATTAGTTCTCGAGCATGCATCAGCCGTTAGAATTAATGTCCACGCGAGGAATGTCCGCGTCCTTCTCTCAATTATTGCTGTAGAAAAATATACAGTCGTTACAATGTATAAATATCCAATCGCAGTGGAATTGCATTAATACTCTGCAATGTAGTATTGAGTTGTCTCACTTCGATTTTAATGCCATTCACATTCTATAAATAGTGTAATAATCTGTAGTATTAAATAATGTAATAATCTGTAGTATTAAAGAAAAAAAAATCGGAAAAATATGGTCTCCAGATTACCATCGTTCACTATGTGAAAGATTACATATAATGTACATATCCTCTTACACTCTTTACTACATAACGAATAATAATTTTTTACTCAGTTTTTCGTCATATTTATTTAAAATTCTATTACATTCTATTATAATAATTACGTATTTTTCCACTTATTTTTCCACGAAACCAAAAGTTGAACATTCATTTTTTTAGTTCTTCTAAAATCAATTTAAAATTCATTCTAAACTTTTTACGTAAAAACCAAATGTATGTAAAGTGATTCGTTGCGATAATCTCGAGTATATAAGGCCTCGCTCTGGAGAACGCAAATTACATCAAGTTCATTCGTGAGACTTTAATGGTCCATCACAGTTTCGTAAGGAATAGGACTCACGTATGAATCTAAAGTAGCAGAAAGCAGACGGTGTCTCTTACTTAGCAGTGAAAGGGTTAATTATGATCGTCCGGCATCTGGCGCGCGGCGCGGCGTGACGGACGGGCCCGCGGGGGCCCTGGGCTCTGGGCCCCTCGCGGAACGCCTCTGTCGTGTGGGCGAGCACGATGGGGTCTTAAATAGAGGATATCCCCGCGGCTGCGGTTATGTGCCGCATGATATCAGATCCCGATTCCCATTCCCGCTTTCTCTCAGACACGCACCGCGGCAGAACGTTAGGTGTGCCCGCATACGAGATGAGTCCATTGATCGCGGAGGAAAGTCTGTGTGGATAAGATACCTTCCCCACACCCCCTTTCAGTCATGTCTCGTGTAAACGCGCGTAATGTACAGAAAAAGCATCGATGACGTATCGCGCTATCATTTCTATTTCAATCTACAACGCGATAATTTCATTAAACAGGTATAACTCTCTTAATTCACGAACTCAAAATTGTGAAAGATTTTGATTTAAAAAAGAAATTAATTATAAAATTGTTAAGTCAGACATATTTCATTAGAATATAATTTGCAACGTAATTATTTTATAGCATGCGGTATTTCATGTGTTTCGTTGTACGATAATATAATTCATATTGTTCCAATTCTTAAAACACTAAATTTTTTTTTCTAGTAAGAAAACTGTTTACAATCAATGAATGTTTACAATCATGAAATGACAAACGGTAAACAGTATAGGATTACAGATAAAGTCTTAACTCGATCTCAGATTGATATAACGATAATTGCCGGCAAATCACTGGGACTTCTATGTCAGAAGTAATAATCATCGGATGATGAATCAATCGTAGTAACGATAATAATTCAATTCTACGAGGCGTCACGCCGCGCTCTCGAGTCTCGCTGCATTTGCATACGTCTTGCATCCGAATAAGATTACGTGTTACGTGTAATTTACATACGTGCGTTATCGTTACGTATAGATTGTATGAGATTAACAAAGAATTGACTAAATACCGCTAGTCGCTCGTCTTCTTTATCTATACCGCATTTTGAAAGTGCCCAGATGCTACACGCTGGCGAGACCACATCGTGTGAATCTCCGATGTCAGGCTGCTTTCACTTTAATTAAATTTAGCAGAAGATTAATGTTAATGCGCCTTACCGCCGTGAAGTAATGCCTGAGATACAGGGTGCTGCAGAACTAATGAGTCACCTTTTATACGCGGATTAATTCGGAGTCAATTTTTCTTTAAAGGTATAAAAAAGTCGCCGTCTTTAAATCACACGATGAAAAATAAGGAACTCGTAAAAAAACTTCAGAAATGCAAAAGAATGAGATATCATTTTTCAATCTCAAATAAACTTAACAAAACGAATTGGGTATTAATTATAATATAAAATATTTACCGTGTAAAAATTCAGGATTAACAAATCAGGATTAACTATTCTCAGTATTAACAAATTATCAATCTTGACATTGATATTAAGAAGGAAATAATTCAAAGATTTGATTGATGAATTCATAAATAAAAAATAATTCACGTAATCTCTGGAACACCGTGTACATTCGATGATTCCGCGTGCGTGTACGCGCGCAGACAATCACCATTTCTCTGAAGGAGTTAAGGATGACAGCACACACTCGGCTGCTTTTATCGCCGGCTATTATTCAAACGTATTCAAGGAATCTCTGAAGAGTAGCCCACGTGGACACTGTAGATCTTATTACTGCCGTTTAGCAATGGCGTCTAATTTTAAATATAATCACATATGATAAATATAATGATAGGCACTTCTCGACGATCCTCTTAATCGATTAACTTTACGATTAACTTTATCGATTACATGTTTACCATCTCGTATGCCTGTTTGAGACTGTAATTAAATTAATGGGTCGGTTGATTACATGTATTCCCTTGATCGGTGTCTTTGACGAGAAGTACGAGAATGTAATCACTAATGCTTCGACAGAAGCATTAAATTTCCAATATCTACGAGTGATGCGTCTGTTTTTAACACCAGGCCTTTGAGTAAATCAAATACTCCAATGCAAGTACTCTCTTTCCCCTCCCCCCCCCCCTCCACACACACACACACGACCAAGAATATTAAGAATATTACTTCTTCGCCGAACTGTTAAAAGAGATTAATAACAATTCAAATGAAATCGGTTTTTGTGGTAAACTTTGCATTTACTTCTCGGCTTATCATTATTTCGATAGTGCATCCTATCCGCACGAGTCGTGTACACGCCTGCCGCTGCGGTTTCCCTCGCGCGGGTTACAGCGCGGTGTGTCGATGGAGCGGAGGTGAAAGAAGAGAGTCGAGTAGAAGTAAACGAGAGAATATAAGGAGAATAAGAGAAAGAGGGAGGAGGATGGGAGAAGGATATGGAGAGGCGCTTGCGACACGCAGACTCCAGCGCAACCGGCCCGATAGGTAGGTAGGTAGGTAGGTATATCGCCCCCTGACCCCGAACAACTACCGTGAGACCGGCTTAGCTCCGGTCGGCACGGAGCACTCTCCTTTGCTCTCCGCTTCGCGCGGCGTGCGGCGTGCATCGCGTGCATGCACGTGTATCGTGTACGTGCACGTGTAGACGTGTGTGTTTTCTCGCGAGGCGCCGCGAAGTGTAGGAAGAGAGGGCACGCGTGACACGAGGGCGAAGGAGAAGGGAACACGCGGGACACGACGGTAGATGGGAGCCTCGTGGGTGCAGCCGCAGCCGCAGCCGCATCCGCGCGATCTCGGGGTGCATCTCGATGACGAAGGGAAGACAGGGCGGGAGAGAAGGAGCTCAATGGACCGTTTGGATTACGCCGCGAGCGGTGCCGCAAGCGTTACAAATGCTGCACGGGAACTTGAGGATTTATGGACACGCCGTGGAGGGGTCATCATCTTCGGTCGTCCACTGAAAGCCGCTGTTCGCGTCGGGAATCGTTAGCGCGAAGATTCGGGAAGAATTCCTTTACAGGAAGACAAGTGAAAATGGATCGCGGAAAACATAGGTAGTCGGATGAGTTTCTAATTTCTCGAAATAAATCTTACTTTATCTCGAATCTTTCCTCATTGAATGCCCACATTCTTTTAATTTATTTAATCCTTCTCATTTGTATTTTGTTACGCTACCTCGATATATGACTTATATAAAAAAAAAGTTTATTTCAATGTATTGAATAAATGTTAATTACTCTTACATAATTAAGCATTACAAAAATAGAAGAGAGATTAAATTAAATTATATATAACTAATGTATTAATAGTTTCGTGATATATTTTTATGTATTCTATTTAACGTTCGAACCGGAAAATTTCGCAAAACTATTAGACCGTAACTTTTGAGATATTTTTAAGAGATTACCTTGAACGCTTCTAAACAAGGTAAACTTATATGCATGTTATAATATTAAGATGCGAAAGAATTCCTTGACTTGAACCTTCATTCAAATAAGCATCGTCCACACGAATTTATGACTTTTTGCTCGTCTATTCCTAATTCTAGCCGCAGCCGTAAAATCCTAAGCGTACGATTACGGCAACTGTTTTTTTTTCTTCCTGGACCGCGCGTGATTTACGCCCCGAACTCGTCGGACTCACTCTTTTGCGTTCACGGTTCATCTGCGATTTATCGCTGGCCGAATATCGGCGTCGTATGCACCAGGAGATTTTCCGCCGTGAGAGATTTACCGACGGACTTTCGCCTGGACCGCTGTATAGGGTGTCCCGATAGCAGCGTTCGCGAGAGCGCTTTTCCCGGACGTCTCTCTCGGGCGTTTCGCGATCAGATTTCAGCTCGCGGGACGAGCGACGTATCGGAACTCTTCGTTATATCAGCGGGAACTGCAACGTTATAGATTGACTTTCTCCTATCCCGCGATTTGCCAGTACAGTTATCCGAAAGCCATTAAACTCAACGTGCGCGTACACATTTATATAATTTCGTATCGCTCACTTGCGCGTTGTACGGCTATTTATTTTCACACGGATATTTATTTGATTCGATATAAACATAATTTTTCTATACTTCTGTTCCAAGTAATCAATCAACAAACTACCAGTGAATCAGTTCGCTCTTCACTTTTCATTCCTTTAAAATTGCATGCGACGAATTGAATTAAATTTTTATCCATTTCACCAAGAATAATTTAAACATATTCATGACTAAACATTCAAATGAAATTTTCATTTCTCTCTTTCTTGTAGTTCATTATGGCTATTCACAGGCATCTCTTTCTTACACAAAATTAAAAATGACATTCATATGAAATATACATTTTTTTACATAGTGAAATGAGTAATTGCACACATTCCACAGATGAAAGAGTAAGCAAATAGAAATCCATCTAACATCTATATACCCCAAGTAAACATAGTTACGAGATTTTTGCAAGATTTGCGCGCACGATTTTATAAAAAAAAATTGATTTATTATTTAACATCTAGAATAAAAATTATGTTAATTAATTTAAGTAATTTATCAGAGCTTAAAGTTGGATTTGTGAAGGTCTTTAAATTAAAATGAATCACAAAGAGTTTCTAAATAAATTTTCTTACTGTATATAGTCTCGCAGTAATTTTTTTCTTTACAAAAATAATTTCAAAGTCAATGAAAAATGGACGAACAGGAGACAAAATAGAAAATATTGAAAGAGATATTACAAATGAAATTCTTATTACAGCAAAGTACATTTCAAATCAATTGGAAAGTTAGTTTCTATTGAAATTTAAAAATCCAACAACTTTGTAATTAATTAATTGCGCTTCTTTCTTTTCATGTAAAATAAAAATCCAATAAAAATACATAATATTAGGTCATTTAAAAAGTATCCGCGGTTTTTTGTTCAATTTTTGAATGAAAAAACCGCGGATACTTTTTAAATGATCCAATACATTATTTAACCTTTTATAATTTTTCTTTTCTTTTAAATAATTATTTACACGCAAAGTACAATATAAATAAAACCTATGACGACGTTCAAAGATTGAGTGAGCGCTATAGATTTTTTAGATTTATCATGGATGTAAAAATCTACTCCAATCACAGACAACAATTATACTAAAAGTTCACTCAACCGTGTTTTCTGAACATATAAGCTACTGCATAAAAGAAAAACTGAAACATCTTTTTATATGTACCATACGTAGAATATTATACATATACACAAATACCAAACAAATACGCTAAAGAGGGATAAATAAAACTACATGCAGTGGAAAGAATGGCGTGTAACTCAAGATGGCCGTGAGAAATGGTTCCACCCACGTTCCCGATACTCGCATGCGTGCTCGAGAATCTCATATATCGATTCAACGGACCCCTTTCAGATCAGAAATGATGGTCGCGAGCATCGAACTCTCCATCGCCCGGGGATTATCACGATTTCCCGAAAATCACGTAACATGTGTCACCTTTCCTGTTCAGATAACCAGATTCTGAGAAAGTGTCTCCTTCGAAATAATTTCCTATATTATTTCATGTTGATTTTTGTCAGTAAAAAGATATGAGCATTTTTTTCTTGACTTTGAAATCGTTTTTATAGAAAGAAAGATAATTGCGAAATCTCTTATAAATAATAAGAAATTTAATTAGAAACTCTTCGTGATTAATTTAAAAACTTTCATGAATCTTTAAGATCTGATGATCACTTAAATAAGTAAACAATAATTACACAGAAAAAAAACACAACTGAAAACTTCACTGATTCAGCAAATCTACAGTCGTAATATAGACAGTCAATTTTTTATGTTAAAGTAGCAAAGTTAACAGGTGAATAACATTAGCGATTTGTTAAACCATCAAATCTTCTTAGTTATATTAGGTGTTGGAATTAATTCGTAGCGTTTTTTAATGAAAGAATGTTATTTATTTCACATGAGCATTAAAAAATACATTAATGAAAGTACTTCCCATCACTTGTAAAACGCTACGAATTAATTCCAACACCTAATAGATGTTGAATTCGCGCAGGAAGTTATAGGTTTGCTGTACCACCCAATTTATTTTTTTTTTCTGTATTATGGATGTTAAATAATAAATCTTTCAACAATATGTTTCTTGAAAATCCCGACGATTTCTGATACGCCGAGATCGAATTATAAAACATATTACGAGATACACACGATGTGTGATAAATCGCAGAAACTCGACAAATGAAAATTACAACGGTCGTTAATGATTAATGACTGCGTGTATTATAAATTGGCGATTATATTGCGCGGATTTTAATAGCGACTAATAAACGCGATTATTGCTTCCTCCTTTTCGAAAATACAGGGACATTTATAGCCGTTTACCGTGTCTCGTTATACACGTGAATTTTTTTTCATCGATATATAGTCTGTCGAGCAAGGAGCAGTTATGTACAATGCAGCTGTGCGTTTTGTAGAATGAGAGAGTCTGTAATTAACTATAAAGGTCGCGAAAAGAGAACTTAACCCCTGAACCGATAAAAGATACACAAAAATTCGCGTTACATGCAGTCAAGTTAAATTATGGTAGATAATTATAATAATATTTATTGGTTCTTCATGTAATAAAAAAGTGATTAAAATTAATGGCTTCCTGCCGATAAGTAATTTTTCGTATTTTATTAGTAATTTGCATTAAAAGAAAATTAATCGAATCGATGAACGTTAGACAAACGGACGACGAATTATTTAATTAATTCATGTTATGTAAACAAAGTGTCATAAGACCGCAATATAAATACACAAAAAGTAAGGGAAAGGCCTTGTCAGTCTTTAAATAAAATCTTAATGCTAAAATAAAATTTCCATGTGAATTTATACATATATATACCTATTCTATAATCATATTATTTAGATACATTACCATAACACAATACGATCCAAATGTAAAAATTTATAAAACTCATATTCATAATCGAGATGTTTCTAATTAATGCGTTTTTAATTTATATATCTACTCGCAATATTTAGATATATGGAATAATCAACAAATAAATATAATATCGGGATTTCCGTTTATATATATATATATTTTTTTTTTCAAGTCCTACGTGCAAATTTCTATCAACCTAATCGTTCTTTCAATTTTAATATTCACCGTTATTTATCAACACACGAAGACTTTTCATTCGCAAGTACCAGTAGCTCGCGCGAACACGTGCCGGGGTTAGATAAGTAATTAAATTTCGCCTCTCCCTTGTACACCTCTCGTTCGTTATTCTTTTACCTCCAGAAACGCAGAACCGGATGGCCAAACCGATTAGTTTCGAAGTCGCCAGGCTGCTCCGCGATCGCAATTAAGACCGGTCGAACCTGCCTCGCCGAATGTCTTGCATAACCATTCGTGTGCGTTTCGCAGGATGCGCGCTCCTTTCCGCGATCGGATCGTCTCTCACAGCGAGCGAATGATCCTCTCATTGCGCCAGACGGAAAGTGATCCGGCCAGTTCGTGCAGACGATTACACCTTTGCGCCACTCTCGATTAATCCTCTCGTTTCTCGCGCAGCCATATGGCCAGCGAATTAATTCTAAACTTGACAGGATCGAAGAAAAGAGTTTTATAATCGTATTGTTATAGAAAGGACAAAGTAAATACTACGATAGATGCAATAAGTACATTTTGATAAAAATTTTAAAATTTTATGATTTTCTGTCAGATCAAATTTAATATCTGAAAATTATTAGAATTCTACAAGCTAAATCGTGACAGCAAGGCGATCTGGACGATACAGATATGAATAATGATGAGCCATTTGTAATAAAAAATTATGCAATGTTGCCAGTCAATCGATTTCTGCAAATGTGCCGTGAGAATGATTTATTTCTAAAAGAAACTTAATCATGACATTCAAGGACAGCTTGTCTCCGTTATAAAAGCAGGTTGTAACTATTAAAAATTATCTACTCGAAATCAAAAAGCCGTTACGTCAGAAAAGGCTCTACTACCGATACCGTGTATGTATATGTGTTTTCGTCGATACCGGTCCTCCTTTCCCCGTCGTGCAACACGTGATACCGGTTGCTCATCCTCTCACTCTTAGCAGGAAGAAGAGGAGTATCGTGAGACACGAAGCAGACAACATGCTTTCGTCGAAACTGACGAAGGAATTAATTTTACTACAATGTCACTACTCTGATGCCCCGCGGCAGATTTGCAAATAATTTTTCACGTTCTATGCGTCCTTAAACGTTAATGTTATGAAAGCACGGCAGGTGTTGTGTCAAACTTGAGAAAGTTTCCGATGTTCCGTGAATTCTAAACTCCGAAGTAACGAACGAACTAGCAAAAAGATGATGGTGGATTATGTAACTTTTAAAGAATTGATATTGCGACACGCTTACATGATTATCTTACCGAAATTTTAAATAATAACTGATTAAACACGATGTTTATTTTTTATTGCATCGCAATCATTGAGAGGATTTTAAAGTCGTTTGTTTTACTGATTATTTTTCAAATAAGTATTTTTTTAGCTGCCTTTATCTAAAAATTTTTCTACAATTAAAGTATAAATGATATAATGTAATCCAAACCGATCGACTTTATATCAAAAATGAAAAAAGTTGAAAAATTAGTTTTATTATCGACTTCTGGCATTAACTTATATATACACTGCAAAAAATGATGTTGAATCAACAGCATATTTTAACTGAAAATAATCTTGTTGATTTATATAACAACAGTATTAATAAAACAAATAAAATTTTATGAAAGCAAGAGCACATATTTGTTTCATTAACGATGTTATTGAAAAAATTAATAAGATTATTTTTAATTAAAATAATATCGTTGATACATCATTTTCTTTCAGTGTAATGATATTTATTTTACATACAAGTTTTACACTTTGTACGCATAAAACAAATCTTGATTTGCAGCAGGGATTGCACAAACAAACAATATTGAATTCTTAGAATTAAGTTTAGATATCTATAATATGAAAAATTAGTTAATTAGAAAATTTATACATATGTGTGCGTGCGATATTGATGTAATTGCATGTGTCAACGCATGTAAATAATATGTATATGAATCCATTAAATCGGTAAAATAAGCGAGTTAAATCGTCTTAACGTCTTTTTCCTCGCAGCGCATCATACATAATATTATGCGTTTATCAATCACACAGGTAATAATTTTCAAAGACACGCAATCTCACGCGTTTTCCGGTACACAACGATGTTTCGGTGCGAACGTTTATCACAACAGCAACGAAGTTCCGGATCGCGCCATCAATTACCGAGTTACACGACTGCATCGCCGACGTGCATCACACCCGCGCATCACGGTACATCGTCGGCGGTTGATGGATTCGAGCGAACATCTACGTAGTCGTGAAAAAGGGAAGATGCTTATCTCTCGCCTATCAACGCGTACCGAAGCATGCGAGTGTAATCGCGATGAACCGGGGTGTCGTGGGGTGACCAATGGCGTAGTCAAGACGCGCGTTGGCCGTAATTATTCATGGTGCATTATCTTCCCGTAAAAATGAAGGTATTCACGATATTTCGCACGTACTTTGTATAGCCGTACGAAAGGTCGAGTATTCGTGGAATTTCGAGCGAGCGGAGAACATTTGCGCTCGAGTCCGGCTATTCCCGGCGCGCTGTTATTATTTACGATTACTCAAGTAAACTATCCGCAAGAGGAATCCGTGAATGAGGTGTTCGTTAAAAACGACTTTGCGTTATATATACAAGCATCGCTGGATGAAACATAATCCCGACATTAACCCGCGATTGTCAACAGCATTGCCTACAGCTGCTATTAATAGTAAAGCGACAGTTTTAACAATTTTTGTTAATTACTATTTAATATTTTGTTATATATGTATCACGATGTTTTATTAATTTAATAAATTCCGTACGTATCTTAATTACGTGATGTATGATATATATGTTTGATCAGAAAAGATTGGGACACGCAGTTCTGGAATTTGTGGAATCTTGAATATTTCAATGTAATGAAACATCAAGATAGCCTTCTTAATTAAAGATCTAATCTACAATATATTTCCTGTTTCTTGCTTTTTACTTCTTGCCTTTTTGCTTCTTACTCAATTTTTTCGTTTTCAGTCATCTAAGGTAAAAGTTCGGAATAAATGAGAAACGCGATCGTTGATAAAATTCAAAAAAGAAAAAAGGTATGAGGTGAAAAGCAAGAAACAGGAAGCAAAGAACACATTGTAGATTAGGCTGACTGCAATCGCCACTCAATCCAACAATAATACGAGAACGCTGCACCCTAAATAGGAAATTGCAGACTATCCGAGTCAGTAAATACCTACTACGAAAGAGAGAGAGAGAGAGAGAGAGAGACATGTCGTATGCATTTAGAATCTAACGAAGTGCGTGGAGTCAACGCGTTTTCCGCGTTGCATAGTTAACGAGCAGCGAGGAACTACCAACAATAAAGGAAATACCTCTGTGAGCTACCGCGTTAAGACGTAAGAAGTAAGTAAGAAGCCACGAGTACACACGTACTTCGGAAATACATGTGCGAATGTACGTGCCTCGGTGTCTCGTGAAGCCGCGAACGGAGAACGGAGCGCGACGCCGTTGCATCCTGGTGCGGCGAATCGCTCGAGGAGAAAGGACTTCACAGCCGGGGTCACCGTCGTCGTCTCCGCGCGGGACACCATGGGAAAAGATAACCACCGGCTAATAGGATCACTGCAGGCCAAAGTTTACGCGCCGAGCCAGCGAAAAATCACATCGGGATTTCCCACATCGCCAGTATCGACGTGCAAGAGCCGGCGATGCCGAGGATCGGCCGGTTTAATGTTTGATAGCTCAGCCGATTAGCTCTCTCGGATGAAAGTCGAGATCGGTTTTATACTCTGGTTCGTTTAGTGCCGTTACGGGGAACGCTTTTGAATATTTAAACGTTAAACTTGCTGACTAAATATGATATTTACAATAGTATTTACATTATCATTAGCACATATTGATGCTTTTATGAAAGTTTATGAAAGTTTCTCATAAAGCCGATTAACACTTTGCCTTGCAAGGTGATTACTTGTGGTTATGCATTTGCATGGATTAAAGAATAGCGGAAATTTGTGTATAAAATTACTAGTTATACATTTATTTTTCTCTCAGCGTGCTCATATATTGCAATATGTATACCTTCAGAGAAAGTATGTGAAAAATAATTAGAGTAGAGGGATTTTTTCGTCCATATAATTTCTCATAATAATGTTTATGTTTCTAAATAATAACACATATTGAATGTTTAAAGATTGTGCTTGTGCTCTCAAGGACTAATTATGATTGTATAATTTAGTTGTAAGCACATCACTGCAAAGAAATATTGTTTCTTCACCGTCGTGAATTTTCATATTATTTTAAAGTTTAAGCTGTCGGAATAGCCTTGCCCTATCCTATAAAAAATTGATTAAATTTTATATATATATATATATTAGGTGTTGGAATTAATTCGTAGCGTTTTTTAATGAAAGAATGTTATTTATTTCACATGAGCATTAAAAAATACATTAATGAAAGTACTTCCCATCACTTGTAAAACGCTACGAATTAATTCCAACACCTAATATATATATATATATATATTATATAAGTATTTATGTAAGTATATACATATTTATATCACTAATATTATTATGTTACGAAAGACATTAATTATTAATAATACAGATGCTCAGATTTTATTTCGAATTTACAAAAAATTTAAAGATATGGAGATAAAGAAATAAATTACGATAAAGAACAACGATTTCGTAACAACGTGATTGCGATTTCAATTTCCCAATAAAGGTATGACAAAAAACCGGATCGTCTAATCGATCGCTTAATCAAGCTGTGATCGATGCTACCGGCTTACCAATCTCGGACGATCAGATACGATAAGGGGATCGATTCAAGAAAGATGCACGTGTAACAATGTTCTTTCCTACGGTGTTTCGTCTCATCCATCCGTTATAAATCTCGTATCATGCCGACTGGTTCTATTAGGTGCTGGCCATCGACTTGTCGAATTAAATACGGATCAGCAATGAGCTTCTACTCTTTAAAATGATTCGACAAATACGAGCCTGGTCAAACAACGCTGTATTGTATAAATCTACTGCTTACAGCACTAATAATTGTCATAATAATTGTTTGATTTTAATTCATTAAATTTAATTTGTTAATTTATCCATATAATTAATTTATTTAAATTGATGTCGAGTAATATTTTCAAGAAAAAACATGTATTTAAGTTAAAAATAGAATAAATGAAAGCAAATAAGTATAATAAATAAATGCAGTGGCTCCGGGTGAAAACATGTGATTCATAATCAGAAATCTCAGATTTGATCCCAACCGTCACTACGTATATCTCATAATATGAGATTCTATAATACGGGATCTACAATAAAAGTCGTAGCGATCGTAGGGTCTTAAGTCATAGAAAATTAACCAATCAAAGTCGAATATGAGAAGAGTAATCGACTATGATTGGTCAATTTTCTACGACTTAAGACCCTACGATCGTTACGACTTCTAATATTGTACAATAGACTCCGCGTAATGCGGTCGCAAATGTTTTAAAATCTCGTGACAGTCGATCAGACTATCAGAAGCATATAGACAGAGAGAGAGAGAGAGAGAGAGAGAGAGAGATTTTTTAAATACATATGTAATACTTTTTAAATTAATTTAATAAGTTAATTTGCCCATAATATAATTAATATATTTTCTGTTTTAAGTTTCTATCCATCAATAGAAATCCAATCCCAAATGAAATAAAATTCTAGCGTAATGGAATAAAATTTTTGCCGTATCACAAGCATGTTGTATGCACTTAGTGCATTTATTATCGTTTGCATTGAAAGAGTTTACATTTGTCATTTTGTCAACTCGTCCCGCAATCGAACCTGTGCTCTTCGTATAGTGCGAAATTTAAACGTGAGCGAATTCGTGGCGGAAGTTTACAACGGACAGGTAGATGTAATCGCGCAGATATCGTAACAGGTACCCTAATCCCATCTAGCTTTCTATACCGCCCGTGGCGAGGAATCGTTTATTATATATATATATATATTAGGTGTTGGAATTAATTCGTAGCGTTTTACAAGTGATGGGAAGTACTTTCATTAATGTATTTTTTAATGCTCATGTGAAATAAATAACATTCTTTCATTAAAAAACGCTACGAATTAATTCCAACACCTAATATATATATATGTATATATATATATATATACATCCGCTGTAGCGCGACTCTCTCTCTCTCTCTCTCTCTCGATTATTATATTTACAATATACCTTAACCCATTTAATAAAAATAGCTAAGTAAAACGTTTTAACTAATTAACGTGACAATATATCGTTTGAACAATTACGTTATTTCACTAATCGTGCATTTAAAACATTGTCCTCGTTGAATAAGAAACATAAATAAAAATAAAAACATTGTCCTCGTTGAATAAGAAACATAAATAAAAATAAAAAAGAGATAAGAATGGTCATCGATACTGTAATTGTTATTCCCTTATATACCGATGTTGTTGATACTTTCAATATTACGATATTAATGTTTATTTAATAAAACTAGATATAGAATATAAATTTATCGATAAACGATACGTTAATGCTGAAGCGTGTATTCTTTTGTCTCTCGCAAGACAATTACATAACAGATTATTTCTCATGATTTATATCACCTTCTCGCTTTTCTCTTCTACAAACGCTTTTCTTACCACACAAGCGTAAATAGTTACGCGTGCGTAAAACGCAAAGAACAATCACATGAATTATCAATTTTGTTGAACCTCTAAACGAACTTGATGGCAACTGTAACCCTTTACTGCGCGTATCTTGATCTTACGAGAAGAAAATTTACCGCTCGCGATAAAGTTGGTCGTACTAAAATAGCTAACTTTACATTGATAACTTTAAGGAAATTAATGAGGAATTTCATTTTGCAATGCGATAAAAAAACTATTATTAGGAAAGAAAAATTATTATTAGGTGTTGGAATTAATTCGTAGCGTTTTTTAATGAAAGAATGTTATTTATTTCACATGAGCATTAAAAAATACATTAATGAAAGTATCACTTGTAAAACGCTACGAATTAATTCCAACACCTAATATTTCTAACATATTATCGCGATTTAAGTACGAAAAATACTGAAACTAGATATTCTTGAATTTCGACTTTCTCCAATTATGACAAGATAATATATCTTTGGGATTTTATATCCTCAAATTTTCACTTTTTACGATTTCTGTTGCTCAACATTCGCCCCATGTTCGCCAAACTTTCATCTTTCGACAAGGGCAACAGACTTCCAATCTAGTTTGAAGTCAGCCGTAAAATTGATTTTTTTTTCTCTCGATAACTAGTGCGCTCTTAACAATTAGCTCGCTTCTCAATCATTTTCTCCTTAATGCACTCCTTCGTTTAATAATCACGTAACTCTCCTCGATCATTTTTTTTTTTTGCATATTCCTCGTTCTTCCCGTATGATCCGATAATCGTCGCTTATTTCTCGCTCGCTCATACTTTCGACGGATTCACAGGGAGCCGGCGGCGACTCAACTACCATTGCTCGAAAGTTTCTGCATGTTTTCCTTCCTTGTTAATCTTACTGGATGATTCGACAGTGAATAATATCATAAATTCTCCTGTCAGGCGACCTCGCAGCTTTCGGAATCAGAATATCGCCTCCGAGGAAGCGCCCGCGTAAGTTTCAAATTTATGAGAGTGATTAATTTTCAAGTCGTATCTCTTGTTCCTTCGTATACAAGTGTGTTATGTCATTCATTGTCCGTTCTCTTCTCCTCGTACCGTCTTCTCTCGTGGATGCGTAGGTGAACATACGTAATATATGATTAAGGTACGTGAAATCGCGAATAACAAGAAGAGAACAGAGAGTTAATAAATAAAAATTTAACTTTCGCTTTTATATCTGATCAAGATGATTACTATTGATAGAGATAAGCTTTGCAACGTGTAAAAACTTTTCGTTTTGTTTGATATGAAGTTTACGCTGTAAACAATATAATATAGTATACTAAAATATTTAAACAAAATATCTTTTAAATCTGTAATGTGGATATACAATAAATAAAAAATGAACGGTCAAGTTCGACATAAAAAAAATTACAAAGTTTAAATAAATATTTCTTTAAATAGTACCAATGGAATATTTACTTACAGTAAATAAATATTTATTCAATTTAAAAATGAGATACTTAAATTAAAATATTTAAATATCATCTTATTTTTTAATAACGTAAATATTTATTTACTATAAGCAAATTACCCAATGGTACTATTTGAACAAATATTTATTAAAATTTCGTAAATTTTTTTCAGCGGATCTTTAATGCTTACATAATTTTATGTAAATTTATATATATTTATATATACTCATATTCTGCAAATTACGCGCCAAATTTAATTTTCAGTATTGAAACACAATCCTAAGAGTACTAGAGTAGTAATATCAATTGTCGCTAATCTAATCGATTATCTCGTGCAGTTCAGTGGAGCGATCATCACTCGAGCCTGTGAGATTGAAAATTTCCGTGCTCGCCAAAAGTAAAAAAAATCTATTCGACTTAATCATGATACAACGAGATATTAAACGTTTGCGGCCTCTCGAGTACGTTTGCTCATACATAACTCACGTACTAATGATACGTTTAAATCGCTACGAGGGAGTAATTACAGGGGGCACCGATCATAGGATGCAAGATGCCATTCACATGTACATACGTACATTCATACATTTATGCAAACATACATACAATGTGTACGGGCAGTGGAAAACACACACCAGTGGATACGGATCGTGTAACGGTGTGTCGACGCACGTAGTTCGATCCCGACGCGCCTCTGAAGACAATCGTCCGTCAGAGAATGCAGCTAATCCTTCTAAACAGAGATCCCCCTTCCCCTATCACAAATGCGACAGAATAATGCCATGATAAGGGCTGTCTTATCCAGATTGCAGAGCGTGGATAATTATTGCGAAACGCAGGCAATGTTCTGTTCAGACAAGAGTTCAAGTAATGCATTGAAATCTGCATGCTGCATTGTTCGGTATTTTCAGGTATGCAAGAATTACTCGCAAGTCTGGAAAAAATTAGAGAGTCAGAATCTGCCGAAAAATGTTGTCGTGAATTAATAATTAAATTATACTAAGATACTTTGATGTTCGAAATGTATATGATATTTATTAATTGCCAGGTATCTCAAGTATTTAGAATACAATCTTGTTCAAAGTACAAGAAAATAACAAGCGGTAGGCTCGATTATGAATCGAGACATGTTGGGGAATGTGGGCATCACGGTAGCCTGAGGCATACGGGTATCCCAGTGTAATTCTCGAGAGACAATCGCCTGTTAACACGCACAGGCGAGACGTCTGATCGCGGCATGCATTCTCTACTGACACGATTCCAATGCAGATGCGACGCTATTACATGTCAGACAAAATTCAATACATTTTCTAAGAGTGTTATTACAATAATAGATACTTATTATCTTTCACGCATGAATTCTCATGAGGTATTCTTAAAAAAAAATAAATGTTCAACATGAAAATATTTTCGAAAATTATCTATCGCGTAGCTGACGCGTGTGTCACCTGCACGTTTCGCAATAATTATTCACGCGCACTACAACTTGACCGCGATACAACTTTTATCGCAACATATTATACTGTCACGCATAGAATTTTCAACTTCGGTTTTCTTCTAATAATCAGATGAATGTATTTATATGGAAAACAAATTATTTATATCAATCATATTTATTACTTCACATTTTGATGCGTTGAGTACGCAAAAGTTACGTCAATATCCTCGATAAAAAAAAAAACAACAGTTTTTGTCGAATAGCGTACATAAGCATTCGTGCTCATGAGAGAGGCACAAGTTGCTGTCGCAGGCGTGAACGTTGAGTAATCGGCGCACGTGCGTGTAACACGTTAAACCGATATACGAACGCTGGACCGTCTCATGTATGTATTGCGCTACGCGCAATTAGACGCAGAGAGAGAATGAGCGATGCTAATTTATATCAGTAACGGTACAGCGCTACCGTACTACTCGGGCTAGTCACCGATTTACTCTCGTCGCGTTTCATTATGTCGTTCATTACCGCAGGGTATTAACGCTTAGATATCTTATCGCGCTCTCCCACATATAGGAAGTATAGTTTGATCGAGTGTAGAGATATCCGTAAGCAACGATCCGCGAGAAATCGTGGAATTTATACACGATAATAATACTTTGTTAATTATTCGAACTATAATAATTTTCTGCGAATAAAAAAATGAAAATCATTCTTAAGTCGAAAATATAAAAGAAAGAGAATTTAAAAGAAAAATATAAAAGTAAGAAAAAGATATAAATAAATAAGTTACGTGAAATTATTATTATGTCAAAGACAAAATATACCCAGATGATTAAAATTAAATCTGATTAAATTAAATCAAATCAATTAAATTAAATATTACAGCTTGAAATACAGACATATCTTGAAGTTCAACAAGTAAAATATTATGAGATCCCAAGAGGCGATTTAAATATAGATAGAAGACTTACATTAAATGTCGAGCGTTGCGGCCGGTGATTTTCTATGACCTATCGCACGGCGATGCACAGAGACCGAATCGATTTCTCCAAACTTGCAGCTATCGGCGAATGAATCCTCCTGATCAACGATTGAACTTTCTAAAGCATAGCAACGGTCGCTCGCGCGCACACGCGCGCACACGCGCGCACACGCGAAGAACTAGACAAAAGCGTCGCTCCTACAATCTCGGTCTGTTGTAATGCATGCGCGCGAAGACAATCGCCCGTCAGAATGCAGGTAGGGCGTCCGATCACGAGGGGCCCTCCGACACGAGTGCAATGCGAGCGCAATAGGCATTGCACCGCAATGCACCGCACCAGAGATAGGTGGGTGCAACGTGATAAAGGCCCGCTGTGCTGTGCATCGCCACGCAGATTGCACTCGACGCGGCCTGCAATTATTGCGAAATTCGCACGGGGCACGCGTGCACCGTGCACGCCGTGCATGAATCGGGCGTGAGAGATCGAGACTTTTCATCGACGGCATTTTTCCTCCGGGTTCCAGCCGGCGCTCCATTATCGGATTTTTCGAATGCCCTCTTTTGTGCTGTTAAATCCGCACCACCCAAGCCGATAATCACGCGTCCTCGTCGTTAGTCAGCTAGTCCGCTTTGTGACGCGCGATCTCTCGATATGCATCTGATAAGGCCGATTAACATATATCTCGCGCGATAATACTTTTTTGACCAAGTCAAAGTGAATAAGTGATCTTTATGTTATAAGTGGGTATTTTAATTGGCCTTTCGTAAGTGAGACATGAAGGGTAATATAGATCTAGCTATTCTTGTCATACGCAAGATAATATATCTGTGCGAATGACACGTAACGATTGCTTAATATGCACTCTTGCAGTAAATAAATTAAATTCCGTTCCATTTCCACCGATATAAAATACATAAAAGATTTCTATATCAATAAAACTTTATCAGAAAAAATTCTATGTCTCGTCAAGAATATACGTGATTATATTTGCAAAAGTAGAAAATATATTTATAAAATATATACATGTATATATAATATATGGATATTAATACAAATTATTATAAGTAATACCGATTTGTGATTACAAAAAGTGTGTAATGACATAATATCTACGATAGGAGTGACATAGTAATACGCAGTTAATACCTTCTTTTTTTTTAATATAGGAGATTATAGTAAATACAAATTAAATTAAATGAGCGGTAAACGAAATAGATACTTGAGATCAAATGATCATAAATAATCACGATAATAAATTACCAAGCAGCATACGTTCGCAGAATCGATCAATCGCGTGGTAATTAACGCGGGTTTCCGCGCTTCTTCAACAACGTGCAAACAATACCGGGCAATTAATACTCCGGAATTGTCACTTCCGTGGAAAGGGACGGTCGATGCTACGAATAGAGTGGAAAGTCAAAACGGAAATTCAGCTCGTGTAGTCAATGGAGCGCAGTGGGCAAAGTCAGAACCGGTCACAGCGTTAACTGTAATGCTAACGTTCGCATTTAGACGAGGAGCTGCCACTGCGAACGAATCTACGAGCGAGAGCATGCCAAAATAACCGGTTAAGAGCTATCAAATTTATTGGTATCGCCCAAATGTAATTATTATGCGTGTTAAAGAACAGAATTTTATTGAAACGAGATGCGACGCATACATTTTATTCCCTACCATTTCTCATGCATTATGCATTTTATGCGGGGTGCGTCTTCCCCAAAAAGGTAGTTTTCTTTAGTATCTTTCGGAGATTGCGTAAACATCTGAGCACGCGCGCTGGATCCTGGATGGATTTTTGTCTTATAAATTAATTGGCCCCGGACAACTCGATTCGAGGAAGGATTTTGAAAATGCTAATTGTCGTCGCGTTTCGAAACGCGCGTGTACGCGCGACACTGTTATCCGTGCGCGCGACGACGCTCACTCCATTAATATTCATAAATATGCAAGATCTATAAATATATGCAGCGGACCCGCGTGTGGATTCGTCACGCCTGGATTTTTCGAAAATGTATAAAGTTATTAAATGCGAGTGTGCAGGCGTTTCCGTGTTCCCGGTCGTCCTTGCGCGACGTCGTGTCGTCATCGCCGTGGTTGCGTTACGCGAAAGTTGCGGAAAGTCTCGATAGAGAAAGAAAGAAAGAGAGAGAGAGAGAGAGAGAGAGATCGATACGCTTGGTCCGTTTATGATATTGATAGATAAGAGACATGCGGAAGCGCGTTTTATTACACGGATGTCGACAGGAGTTGTCCGCGAAACACATTAATCGCCACGCTAAATCTATTTCGCGACAGTTTTTTTCCTCCGGTCGTGTTTGGGCGATATGAAAACGTGATATCAAAAACTATCAAATACAAATCGGTGGCTGGCGCATACGGAGAAAAAAGTTGTGCTGGATTCGTCACTCAACGTTTTTCTGAATTCGCAATCGCAGTTCAGAAGTAAATTTATTGTAGAAAAAAAAAATTTGTTAGCAGCTTACGGCGTATACGTCGGATATTAATTACATGAATTGATTACGCGTGTTCGTTAATATTAGTTTCATATAAATCATGCGTTCGTTTGCATTATTTTTTTGCTTCATTTATCATTTGACAGATTGTATTACACAGTTTTCGATATTATTAATGACTTATAAATGCGAATATTGAAGTGCTTCTATCACCAAAAGGTATATAAAAGAATTCATACTTTCAGTCTCTGTAACGCTTTTTCACTTTACACTTTATCTTCATTTATCATCCGTTAAAACTGTTTGAATTAAAAACACATTTTTTAATACCCTCTCCTTTATTCTCATCAAATTTACATCTTATTTGCTTTCGATAACTGTGTAAAATATCTGTAGTGCCAAAACGCTAGCGTGTCTCCAAATTCAATCAAAATTATTTGCATCGTAGAAAAGAATTTGAGCTCATTAACATTACAGACGAATAAGAGTTCCTCTTTAAGCCGCCGCGGCGGCTTTTACCGAAACGGTGAAGTCATAGAATCGCTAACGCCGGCGTCCTTGCGCCGGGTTACGTGGTAACGACGACGAAAATCGATGGTGTAGTTTGCAGTAGGTCGTCGCAGGATAAGTGAAACGTAGCGCGAAATGGGTGAAGGTGAAGGACACGGTGTGGCAGTGATACAGATATTCGGTAATCGTCCGTGGCGATCGTCCTTGCACCACTCACCGATAAAAATCAATTCGGCGAAGTGACCGAAGTGGTGACGCTCAACAAGATGCGGTTAATGATGTGAGCATTCGATGATAACGATCTCAATGCGATTCGCAGAATTAATTAAAATTATAATTAAAATGGCAGCGAAACGAGCGAAACGATGGTGAGCGAATTTACAGGAAAAGTGCTTATTTATAATCTAACGAGCTTAGCAATTTGTTTAGATTTCAGATAATAGATATCATCAATTATAAGAGAAAAGAAAATTTCTTCTTTATTCTAAATATAATTATAAATTAATAGATATAATTATTTTCAGTGCTACAATGCTTTTTTTTTAAATCAATTTGAGCTGAATACTTAAAACTTTGAATCACTTAACATTCACACGTTCAGGTTTCTTCTCTTTCCGCTTCTTATTGATTTTTCTAACTAGTTATAATCTTCCTTCTATGTACTTTTTCTTCACTATCTCGACTTTAATTAGAAAATACATTTAATTTGTAGCTTATAATTAATTTGTGTGTGTGTGTGTGTGTGTGTTATACTCTACTGCAAATTTAACAATTAAATAACAAGATTTATTGATGAGATAAATAATGTTCTATTAATGATGTTGGGCAAAACTCCCTATAGGTATCTACATTCTAAATGCGTATCTATCAATTAATGATTTGGCTAATTAATCATTAAAATCAATTATGACAAAATGATTGCAGACTATTTTTATAACCAAGTAACCGATACAAAATAAGAAAGTGACATCGACAAACGAAATTTTTTGAACAAACCATTACAATTAAAAAATAAAATTTCTTGCAAGAGAAACTTTTGCTCTCAAAGAATTAACACTATTCAACAAGAATTAAAAACTATTTATCACAGTTAAGAAGGAATAATATTCAGCAATCAAGTAACAATTCTTCTAATAACTAATCGTTAAGGAAAAGTTACGATTAACAAATAAAGCTTTTTGAGAGAAACTTCCGTTCATCAATGGCGTCTCTTTCTTTCCCCCCCCCCCCCTCTCTCTCTCTCTCATTCCGGAAAGTACGTATTGTAGCTAATTAAACGACAGAAAGCAGAGAAAGCAATATTATCGAATTACGGTCCTATACTGCAGGTCTCCGTTAGAATACTCACGTATGAGTTATTGGTCGCATTAATCAAGCACGGAGGAGGAATGAGTCGCGCGCGTATACAAGTCAAGGAACAGCTGGCAGGTTCGACTCTCAACGAACTCATTTGCCGCGCGGAACTCGCGGTGATCCGCGGGATCGACGACGGGAGGAAGACGTCGGGGCTGATTTAGATTTCTCCAAATACAGACGAGACAGAGTCTCGATTATGAGAGCGGCGGTAATACGCGCGATTTATGGGCCGCCATTTATCGGCAGCGGCACGAATCAGCGCGAATTACGAAGCGCCAGCTGTCAAAGTCGCGGCTCTCCCGAGGTGCGCACATCTGTCGAAGGAGAGACGCGCACTTGCGCAAACCTATACTCCGTCGAAGCTCCGTGTACTCGATGAGCGGTATTAATTAGCGGCGCGATCTCGCGTAAATTGAGACATACAACGAGGGCCTGTCGATGCCTGTCAAGGGAATCGACTCCGCAACGTCTCCAGATGAGCGAGAGGCGCAAGAACGTTCGCCATGTGCGAGATTACGCGAGCGTTACGCGAATCGCGCGAACCACCGGCACCATCGGCGATTGTCAAGAAGTGCTCTTCATATTGTACATCGACGGGCGGTCTTTACTCCGTGTCCTTTCCTCTATATATACACGCTTGTCTAGCGACGCGCTTATCGAGTGGTGAAAGTGTAAAAATGACTAGACATGGAATCGGCTACCCGCACTAGAAAATATTACGCACCGCGTTACATTATACGCAATAATGTGTCCATTAATATGGATGCGGATAATCAATTATCTCAATAAATATGTCAGTAACTCGTTGTTATTTTTGCGCGTTTCAGACAGGCGCAAAATCCGAGTATAAAATCTACGTTTTGAATGGAATGCGATAAGATAGGTTGCACTGTCTATTTCCACGGACAGAGATAACCAATATGATTAATAACTATTGCTACAAAGCAGAATGAAAGATCTCAGCTATGAGCTGCGGTTTGGATGTTGAGGAACTCGCGATAATAGCTGTCGAGATGAGCCGTGGGTCACTGCAGTTCATAGAGCGTCTCTAAGCAACAAGGAAGAGAATTTCACAGATTGGAAACTTCTAGCCAGTAGACAACCGCTTTTGGGGTCGATCTGCTATCGATTTCGATTTCTCCTTGAAATTTCTCTACATTGCTGTCTCCTAAGACGATCGACATTCTCGACACGATGAGAAAAGAGAAAAAGTAGAAAAAGGAGAAGAAATATAAAACAAAAAAAACCTTTGAAAGAGAGAAATGGTTTTGCAGAAATATCTAAAAGTTTAGATACAAATTTGAACATAATTTTATTGAACTATCAAACCAATTATTCCAGGTAACATGGAATATTCCAGCAATATTGCAGCAACATTTCAATGAGATGTAAAACGCTCAAACTAGTTGTTGGACTGTCAAAACTTGTTGCATCCTTATCCATCATGCTTGAGTTTCCTACATAATTAACTTAATAATCCAACAAAATTAGTTTCAGATCTGTATCTATCAAAATTTTTGAATACTCTCTCTTGAACAAAATCATTTTTTTTCGTATAGAATAAAAAAGAATGCAAAAGAAGAAAAGAAAAAAAGATGTATAGAAAACAAAATTTGAAGCTGAATTAAAAGAGATTTGTCGTATTATTTCTGTTTCATTTCTGATTCTTCTTCTCTGCAGTTTCTGCATTCTACCTTTTCTTCTTTTTTTCTCTTCTCCGAATTGTACGTGAAATATCAGCAGCAAAAAAATTATAAAAGAGAAGGATTCAAAAGAGAAGAGAGAGAGCGCGGAAACGAGATAAGCAGCGCATAAGAAAAAGAAAAAGACGCGACGGAGAAAGTAAAATACAGATAGATCGAAAATAAAAAAAAATAGGAGCTAGACCAACGTAATGTGGTCGACTCGCGAGGAAGGAAAAGACAGGGAGATGGAAAAAGAGGCGAACGATAAAAAAGAAGAGCGAGACGGGAGCTGGATCGCGTAAAACGTATGCATGCATGCGTGCGTGCCGCTGCGATACGCAACGGATAGAATCTCACTAGTTTAGTATGCGTCGGAGGGCAACCAATACGCGACATCCATATCGTGAAACGGAGCTGCAGGTTCTATGACCCGAAATTGCCGGACAGAAAAAGAGTCCGGATAACAGAAAAGTAAAATTATTTGCCGAAATCTGCCACAGTCGGAGGGTTTTTTTTTTTTTTTTTTTTTTTTCGAAAAATGGAGAATATTTTTTTCTCGCGTTAAATGAAATTCATTTTCAGTTCGTTCCAATACATTCTCGGCAATAAACGTCCGTGAAACGAGGCGTAAAATTTTTCCAATTTCATAAACGTCATCGTTCGCGTAATGTTAATTAATGATGATTTATTTAACAAATGGATGTGCTAAAAATTATTAGCATTATTTATGATAGCAAATGCGACAAATCATATAAAATTGTAATAAAAGCGTAGTCAAATATGAAATTAGAAGCATTAAGTTAACCTAGAATTTATATATCCATTAATTTCATTAAAATATATGTATAAATATTGGATAATGCCTGTTTCCACCATTGTTACTTTTAATCTCGATTCAATTTACTTTTCATTTTTTTCTAATTGA
Source organism: Acromyrmex echinatior (assembly GCF_024713525.1). Classification (NCBI taxonomy): domain Eukaryota; kingdom Metazoa; phylum Arthropoda; class Insecta; order Hymenoptera; family Formicidae; genus Acromyrmex; species Acromyrmex echinatior. The sequence goes on along the minus strand of NC_141856.1, from coordinate 13,691,380 downwards.
CATTGTTAGAACTAAAAAAAGAATAAATTGAGATTAAAGTTAATCTAGATTAATGAAAACGGACATAAGATAATAATATTAGCGATGACTTTAATATACCAAAGCATCAATTTTATCTAATGACGTATATCGATTACATAATCACTCAAAATGCAATCAAAAGTTTATATATTATAATTCTCCTAAAAGATGAATAATGAAGAGCAAGTAGAATGTTGGAAAGCTGAATAAATTATATAAATAAATTTTGTGGTGAAGCGAGACATAGTCAAGAGCGTTTATTATATACAAAACAACCTTGCAACAATTATATTTAGGATTGCCACAAAGCTGGAAATCAGAGAAATCAGGGAATTTACAAAAGATTAGGAAAATTAGAAAAAAGTTAGGGAATTTTATAAAAATTTTTCTAAAAAATTAAAATTCTTGACTTTAAAAAAGTTTAATATACATGACACTTACACAGTTTTGGAATACTAACTTAACTAATTAAAAATGCAAGCAGTGTCAGCGATATTAATAGTAAAATTTACATTGCTATGTTAAATTAATCTCTCAACAAAATATTTAACTGATTTCCAAATCAGAAAATACAAAAAAATGTTTAAATATTATTGAAAATCAAGGAAAATCATAAAATATTATCTGAAAATCGGGGAAAAGATTCATAACCACTTATATATCATCTAGCGATGCGAGTAGCATCGCTGCGCTTTATGCAGCTCATAGCTGATTACGGCAGAAAACGAATGGAGTGGATTTTCGATGAAACATAGATTCACTGAAACGTGATTCGTAAGCCACGATCTCGACGTTCGGAGATAGGTAGGTACCTGATCGTTCGTTCGTACACGAGCGGCGTAGCGTGCGAGTGGTGCGGTGACGGCGAGTGATTTAACCGCCTTAGATCGAGGTCCGCATACCGAACGGCTGTGTGTGACCGAGTCCGCGCGCGAAGCCGGAGCGACGTATCAGGACCCCGTTGTTGAGGCCACGAGGCCTTCAAGGCCGCCGGGCTCGTAAAGCCCGTACAGCCAATTCGTGCCTCTCCCTCACGTCACCGCGCCCGCGCCGAGAGACGGATTTCCAGCGCGAGGCACGAGAACGAATGACGGACGCCTCCGCGCGATCTGCCACTCGTGGTGCCCTTATCGCCACACCACCGCGGTGGTGTGGTTCCGAAATTTATTCGCCCCTTTCCGAAGCACGGCAAAGATTTGTAGACGCAGCGACACTCGCGACAGTCGCGTGTGTGACTAGTAGCTCTCTTTCGAATTAATTCAACACGCGTTATGCTAATTAAATCCGCGACTTTTTGTAAATGTCGGAGAAAGAGGGAGAGGGAAGAATCAGAACTGGAAAAAAAATTCTAATCAAAAGAAATTTTATAAGCAGTTGTGTAAGGCTTATCTTTGTCGGCATAAAAATTATAGAATAGAAAAATTATTATATCAGAACTTATCGAAATCGAGGGCGTTCTCCAAGCTTTAGGAAACATTGTGTCGCCTGATGATTCGAATGTCTTTGTGACATTACGCGACTTTATATTGATATTCTGGAAATAATCTTCAGACAATCGTTCGATCTTAAACATTTAAATATTACGACTTATGGTGTTTCCCACTAAAACCTTATGTATATATTAATATTTTATTTGCTCGTTTAATTTGACATTGATAATTAACATTGTTGAATCAATGGCCTATAATAATTGTCGATGTATATTCTATGTATAATCTATAATAATTGTCTATGTATATTGGAGACATTATTTGTTTTAAAAGAGAATATTATTTATAGAGAATAATATTGCGAAAAAATTAAATTTATTGTATCCTGGACCGATCATGGACGATCAGTTCTTCGTGAACATTTTCAGTCAGGTCGAAAAGGACGTCAGTACTCATTGTCTCGATGGGAATACTCAAATAGTAGCGATTGCTCTGGCAATCGACCAATGGCCAACTTTGCGGTCACACACGTACCGAATTCGCCAGCACATTCCCTATTGACTCTTCATCCTTCCCCCCATGATTATGCGACCACGTCCTTGTTGCTTCATCAGCAGCACGCAGTTACATAAATATTTTCATAATTGGTACGTGGAGGCCGTACATGTGTAAACAAATGTACGAGATTCATATGTAAATACTCCAAGAGAGAATTACTTGGAGATGTAATATATGAATTTTGTGAGGATTTATTTTACAGCGCTTTTAAAAATATAATTTGTTTTGTTTTAATTTAAAAACACCATTTAATGGAATACTTGAGAAAAATGCTAAAATTTGTAAATTCTTTTTGAATTGTCAAACATGATGTATTAGATGTTATAATATTAAACAAAGTTCTTTTAAGACCGTGATATGAATACATAATAAATGGAAAATAAAAACCTTAAACGGTAAAGCTGGATCCTTAGTGATTAAATAATTCGGTGTGAATTTATAAACTGCATATCCAATTCTGTAAATTGCGAATTTAATTTTCAGTCTTGAAACGCAATCCTAACAGAATTAGAGCAGTAATATCGCAAATTAAATTGACAAGCAAAACTTATTTATGAATTTTATATATAAAATTATCAGCATCAGATTATTAAAATTCTAAAATGTCTATGAACATCAATATTATTAAACTGCTCGTTAATTTAATTTGCGGTATTACTGTTCCAATTCTGTTAGGATTGCGTTTCAAGATTGAAAATTACATTAAGCGCGCAAGAGGATCTTTATTTTCTATTTGAGACAAAATAATGCTATAAGAATGTATGAATCTAATCAAATTAATGAATATACACATATAATTAACCTTCAATACAATTATTTCCATATTCGCTTCCTTCGGCTTTCAGGTCATACAGTGACAGTCATTCCGAGACACGAACAGGTTACTAATAAAATTTCTAGTCGAGAATAATCCTCGCGCGGACGGGCATCATGTTATTTCGGTCTGACGGACTTGGATCAGGGGATAGAAGGTTAAATCTATCCTCGCTTCGATAAATGGAGGTCCATTAATGAATCGGAATAGCGGAAAATGTCGCGCCTTAAAGTGGAGCGCAAGCCAGGTATTCCGCGAAATCGATTCAATCGCGGTCGCCGGCGCAAATCAAGTAGCCGGACGCACGTTCGATCAGGGTCGGATTTACATACATCTAAGCTGAACAGACACAAAACACTGCACGTTGCGAGAGACACGGCGAGTTTAAATCCGCTACTGCACTCACAACTCGCCGCGGAGGGAAAACGGAACGACAGCGGATCTGATAAGTTATATACCTCTCGTGAAAGAACCCGATCATTTTCACCGACAGGTCTGGAAACACGGAGTGCTGGGTCGACGTTAAGTCCAAAGACTTTAATGATACTAATTAAGACGTCTGGAGCGCGCGCGCATAACGCTAGGGAAATTGCATGACAGATTTCACTTAGGTAGCTGAATTTATTCACTGGCTAAGTTAATGCGGACATTTAATAAGGTTAAACCAATGTCGTAAATTCGCCTAGTCTCCAACGGATTCAGAATAATCACGGTGAATATTAATTAGAGTAATTAGAGAAGTGTAATAATGTAGAGGAGCGTTTAGAAAATGTTTTTCTTATCCACTCAGGGGATCGCGTATCACGCGACAAATACACAGGCGAGAACAAGTTTGCAACGAATAAATGAGTGATTCGTGCGCCAATCTTAGCTATATGGTATACTTAAGGTGTAATTACTCCGGAAGTTGTAACGTTAAACGCCATGCAGCGTGATAGTTTTAAAGCGACGCTAACATTTTTTTTCTTTTTGCACCTCGTATTCTTTAATTGTAGGTACATCGTATCAGAAAATTACGCCCGCTCAAAGATGTAATTAGAAAGTATCACTAACCAGAGGTTTTTCACAGATTTCTGGAAATCCATCGTAGACTTCCATCAAGAGCATCTAAAACAAACATATATTCAATAGGCAATCTCTCAATATACATAATGTACTTTTCCTAAAATATTTTTAAGTACATTGCTTACTTATTATTTTAATATTACTCCGCGACGTAATTTTATCTCTAACAAGCGAAGCTTATCAAGCACGGATATTAAAATTACCAACTCGATTCAAAACACAACAATCTAAAGTCGAGAGAAAAATTTGCAGAACATGTTACAGGAATTCTCCTTCTCTCTGTCGTCGGTGCATTGCCTTTACAACGAAATAAATAAGTAATGACACGATGGCAAAATTCCAATTCCGATTCTAACGTCAGCAACATTCACAGAGATCCTCGCGAGAGCGATCAGCTGCGCGTCCACCTGTTAAAAGTTCGCTCGATATCGCGCCGTTCCATCCGCTTTAAACGACGGCCTTACTCGCCCCCGTTATAAATGCGCGCACACCAGCACACTCGCAACCCCCCAGTGTGGGTCGTCAACACACAGAGAGAACGGCGTGCAGCGATATGCACCCCTCCTTTCCGAGTGATCCGACAGCTGCTTCGTCTCTCTCGCCTGCGCTTGCATTTTATCCTTCTCCGCCATCCGTTTCGCGGCCTCCTTCCGCCGCGACCAACCCCGCGGCCGATAATGACGTCATACTGCGACGTCGTCTATGACGTCACTGTTGTGCCGCAGTTCCGTTCATCGATCGGCGACCCGTCGAGTCGCCGCGCGCCGCAGGGACGGCGGAAGAGACGCGTCGGAGTGCGCTCTCTCGAGAACTGATCGGCTCGCTCTCTTTTATCGTGACGACTTCGCATGCTTGCGTTTTTCCAACGGGATCATCGCGGCCCACGCTTCTCTATTATTTTTATTGAGCGCCCGAGTGACGTAACATGTCGACGTTAAGCCCACCGACATGTCGAAGGGCCGTTGGTAGTCCTAAAGTGGAAAGCCGGAAGATATAAAAATGGGACACTATTGTAAAAACGAAGGGCGAAGGACGAAGAACGAGAACAGTGACAAGATAACAGTGAACAGAAAGTGAATAAAATTACCTAATAAAAACGTAATAGATAAAACGGAAGAAGTGAACTGAAATTTATTTTGACTTTGGACGATAGATTTTCAATTGAATTTATAAGGAATAAGCTATAATATGAGTGTAAAGAAATATTTGTAGTACGTGGTTTGTGCATCTCGCTATGTTTACAGAGCATCGAATCCCTTGTAACCTTATTCTTATGTTTCATCGTGCTCCGACCCTCACGCGATGGTGATGGGTTCATGGTCAACTTGGTCGCGCCCTACGCGAGTCCGATTCCGGCTAGGCTAAGGTCATTTAATTAACATTGTCGCCGTCCGTTTCGCAACCATAACGAAATACTTCCGCTTGCCTGTCGTATACGTGCATCCTTTACATGATATTTGAAATTTTCTCTAAATATAAAACTTTTTTCACTATGCTAAATGTTAAATATGTCGATCGCATTTATTAGATAAATATATCATTCTCAATTTTGCAATTTTTTTTTATATTTATATATATGATTCTACACGAAAAGAATGAATTTGCTTGAAAAGTATCTAAAAATTAAATTAGAAACAGATCTGAAAATATAATTTTGTTTGGAGCATTAAAAATAATTTTATAAACACTTGTTGCTGCAGAACCGTTTGTCACCAACACTTTATAAAATTATTTTGATGTGTGATCCAACAAAGTTATTTTCAGATCTATATCTAACTAAATTTTTAGGTACTTTAGAAAAAATCGTTCTTTCCGTATGTGTATTATTTTCAACTTCGCGCAAACATCTAAAATTATATTCTATATAGATAATATTCCAAAATTATTATATACGTGATAATGCAAATCTCAAAATGGGTTGTAAATATAATTAACAAATTTCTTCCGCGTTGCACTTTCTGCAAGCGAATACGACGTGAATGGGATTGTTAGACGTGGGTGGAGATAAAGGAAGCCATCTCTTCCACGGCTTCCTGATTTTACAGCTAGCTTTCCCGCTTTCGTACGTGTTGACGTAATATTAGCAGAATTATTATAAGCACTCGCATTACGAAGAATCTCGAGAGGGCTGATTGGCTGGCTGTTTCTGCCGCTTACGACACGAGGCGTTCATGGTTGTTTCATCCCCCATCCTACGCTTATCGACGCTTTTTCTTTTTGCCTTATTTAGATCTATGCGACGTGAATGAGGCCACTAAAAAGAGAACATGAGACGCATTTCGTTGCGGAGGCGAATTTACGCAATTTTTCAATTTTATCGTCCTTTATTTATTTCTATTAAAACACGTAGTTTATCAGCACATCTTTTATCGTTGAGATGCAATTGGATCTTATTTTTGCTATAGATTTTGTACTATTTTTACAAAATCTATATGTAATTCAAAATCTTTATGTACATTCGTGCGCATACGTTCCCAAATGTGATTCTTTTTGTTCTATATTATATTTCACTGAGTTTGCTATATTGTATGCAATACAATACCCAAGCGTATGAGTTGACATAATCTAATAAATCTCATTAGATATGAGAAAAGATACTTGGTAAATAAAAGGACTATCATCCTTTCTCGCTTTCCGGTCTTATTTCTCCTGAAAAGAAATACCATCGCGTTATGTATCACTGCCAAGGATACTAGAGTCGTGACTAAAGTTACTTTACGCGAAACGGAGTTATTTCAACTCTGCCACCGCTTACAAGATTTGTTGTCCCAGTGTCCTTGGACAATACGAAGAATCTAACACGACATTATCAATTATCATAACGCGCGATTTTTAGAAATTGCGTTTAATTTTAAAAATTTCCAAATATCATCCTCCTTCCTTTCAATAAAATTCGTTATAAATATATATATATATATATATATATATATATATATATATAAAATAAGTGTAAAATATTATAAAAAACTTTTTATAAGTTATAACTATATAATTTTAATAAAGTAGCTATTTCAAATTAATTAAAATAACGAAATTATCCAAAAAAGGATTCTTATGTGTATCTTATATATATCTCATATCTTATACATATGTTGCCAAATATGGAGTAGAATGTGTGGACAAAACTTTACTGATAGTTTTGTCCACGTGTTATTATTTTTATAATAATTAAAAAAATGCAAGAATAACGTAAGTGCACAATTTGTAAGGCCGTCCTAAGTACGATCTCAGAAAAATCACAGACTGATTTTATTCTTGCATTCACAGATATCAATTTGTAAAAGGTTATTCTGTTTGATTGCATTCAGAAATCGTTGTTCGTCCAAATCGAATTAGTATGACTGGCAATTAGCAGTTCGACGCAGGATGCAGTACGCGTGTCGCAATATTTGCATCACGCATCGCTCCGCGTTTATCCGCGTCAGCTTTTAATTGAAATCCCTCCTTCGCTATGCTCGCGGAACGCATTAAGCTGATCTACGAGCCCGCAGAGCATAGGTGACATGCCGTTTAATATCAATGCAAAAAAAGTCGTCGGCCTCCCTCGCCGTTGCGACCTCGTCGAGGAATGCCGGGACATAGTTATCTCTCAAGCACTGTCGATTAGAGAGAAAGAAAGAGAGAGAGAGAGAGAGAGAGAGAGAGAGAGAGAGAGAGAGAGAGGGAGAGAGAAAATCCAGCCGGTATCCAACTAATAAATTCCGATATGCCGCCACGACGTGCGTTGACGCCGATTGATTTATTGTTCGTCTTAATCATTGGAGAAGATGTTGAAAAACGAGAGAGGACTCTGAAGACTGTGGATAAATTCGCACGAAAGTCGGCATTTCTTTTTTTGTTTTATACTTACTTTATTGCCTTACACAACAGAGTTATATTTACACTGACAGGTTACGTAAATATTGCAGATCGCGCACGTAAAAGTTGTCCCTTAATTTTTGCAGAAAATTTTCGAAACGTTCACCACTTTATCGGAGTAAATCCCGTGAAAGCAACAATCGACATGACGTCAACGAAAAATCGATACTTATTTCTCGGTCGCGCGATTCAGAATGCATTTTGCGTCTCTCGACTTTAGCCGGAACTAGTTCGGTTGCATTCTTGAGCGGTACATCGCGTAATCGCGGAATTATTATAATGTCATCGTGCGATAGTTATTAATGTCATCATAACTTATCGGCATTTTTTATCGACGAGTTTGTCAATCTGAAGGACGACGCTCGCGAATGCATCACTGCTAAAAATGTTTTATAAATTATCTCTATTATAATTTTAATGGATAATATCATGGATATATTCGATATATTTATATATGACAAATTATTTGTTTAATAAAATATTCATTGATTAGCATTTTTTTCTCAGATTTTAAGAAAGCGCATTAAAAATAAAACGAATAAGTTATATAAAAAAGATATTAATACACTATTAAGTCTACAGTGCCCCAAATTTTAAATCCTAATTTAAGTCGCCATTGTTCCTATTCAATATATCGTTATTTTATATTCAAACAGTAGATAAATTTCATACCATATAGTAAAATATTAATGATACATTGTGTGAAACACTAACGATTACATTACAAATTTAAATTAAATACAATTAAATGTGTACTAAAAAAATTAAGCAAAGTGAACTATTTTTTTTTTTTACGAATCAGCGAAAAATACTTTCTCACGTTGAAAGGAGATGATCCGGATATGGATTTGGGAGGTAGGGAGAATTGCGAGTGAAAATATTTCAAGGGCATAAATATTTGAAGATAAAAGTGAAAGCCCGAGAAGTAGGTCGTCGAATGAAGGTGGTACGTCATCATCGCGGAATTATCGACGACACTGCACGATCGATAGCACGAGAAGCGTTACCGCGCATCGTCTCATCATTGAAATCGCAGCCTCCTACCGTATGAAAATATTTGCGTTCGTTAAAATCAACCAGATTACCGCGTTAAATCAATACGGTGCGCTTCGTCAGTGCCACCGTCGACCATTCTCATATATATCCCGATATTCTCTCTCGTTTCCACGCAAGCTTAGAAATAGCCTACTAGACTCTAACGTCAAGCTTAAAACGGGCTCTTCATTTCCTCCGTGATGGCACGCAATCTGAGGTGCATACTTTGAAACTTTAACGGCTCAGAGGTCACCCTCGATTATAAACGTTCATCGAGTTCAGTGAAATTCAGTGAGAAATATTGCTATTAAGTACTGCCCTCGGTGTGGCTTGAAAAGAAAATCTGTGTGTAATAAAAAAAAAAATTGAAACAAGTATTTTTCACAAAATAAAAAATTTGCTCGATTTCCCCCAGTTTTAATATCTCTATATTTCTACGTTGATATATCACGCATCGTTAAGTATAAGAACTGATGTGTCGTTATACATGTGACAAATTAATCGCAGACCAAAAACGCGGATTCTTCACCACTCGCAATATTACCTTTCGGATTTTATACGACCAGCCGATTCGATTTGTGCTGATGCAAGTTTTTCCTTCACGCTGGTTATTCACCGATGCACTATTTCTGTGTCGTCACCGGCCGGTGCGCGTAAAAAAGCTCGCGAGTAAGCACGTGCGCGATGTGCGAGCCGCCAACAGATGCATAGAACGTCCCTCTTGGCGCTCCATCGCGCATTACTGCACAGTGACATCACGCGAAAATTACGCTCCGTATTGCGAAAGATATTACGTTTATAGCGCGACAGAGTGTCGAGATTGCGCAGCTGTTGTATTCGTTCAGAGAAATTGCACGTTGCGTTTGTTCAACGCACGCAAATTCAGGCGTTAAATGTTCTTCGAAAGTCAACGTGAGAAAATTCTCGTGTCACTCTTCCATTGGAAATTCTCCTTGTTAGCGGATTATTACTGTTACAGTTCACACGTTACAATACGCATGTATATGCATAAAGTTAAAACGGATCATGCATAATTTACAGTAATTTTAAATAATAAAAATTAAATGCACAGAAAATAAATGCAACCATATTGGATATGAATAATGCAATAAATATCGATTGTTTAAATATATATATTGTATATTACATATTGAGAGATTACTATCGACACACGGAAAGCATGTTGAAACACGTGGGTGAATTTGTTGACATCTTTGTATCAAGATATTTAACTGACATTAGCGAAATAATTACTTGCTATGGATATCTCTCTCTCTCTCTCTCTCTCTCTCTCTCTCTCTCTGCAGTTAGTATTAGCGGCAGATTGCAAACGTTGTAAGATCAATATTTTGGTAGCGGTTCTCATGCCGCACGTCTATAGTGTGTGTGCAAATTCAGTGCGATTAGTTTGGTCGATTGTTTACTTGGCGGACTTGTTCTGCTTGACAATTGTTTGTAGGTGATGTATTCGGAATTACAAATTTCCAATAGTTCCATATACCGATACTAAATCAAAGTCAAATAATTAATAAATACTCGACACCTGAATGATTGATATCGGCAAAAATCGGCCTCTTTATTCACTGAGCATTTAAGAAAAATGTACTTATTGCATTTTGATATTAATAAATTAATATCAATTAATAACGACTCTACAGAAATGTAGGTATATTAAAATGTATTGAGACGTAATACATGCAACTGTACTCTAATTCTCCGTTGATTATGCGTGTGTCCTCCAATAAGAGAAAACAATATTTCTTTTTAATGCAAATTTGTATGCAACTATGTGCGAATATTTCTGATGTATTACATGCAATTAAGTTGTTTTCCTCTACTCAACAAGCGATGAATTTTCTTCGCATTTTATTTTCCGCGACTTGGCACTGGTTGGTCCAGTTTTTCTCGTCACTCCATTCTGGAAATTTCTCGCCAGCACTTCTATTTCTCTGCAACTGCATTGTATAATTCCACTGGGTATCCTATAAACCCGTTCGCAGCTACGAGAGGTCTGACGTAGTACACCGCCCACTAACGCGACAATGTATGACAATAATGCACATTCTCGATCATAAGGCTAAACTCTGCCAGAAATATGCGACACGAGTGTATTAGTGAAAATAATGAGAAATTTTACATTAAGATGATTCATCACATTGAAAAATCTCTTCCTTTCCGAAAAGCACGAACTAAATTTATCCTCAGACCGTCAATTAAATTCTTCTTCTAAAAATAAAAAAATTCGAATACAAAATTGTTATTATTCTGCTGCTTATTCTGTTAGTTCTGAATTTTTATTCTTAAGAGCACTTATTACATAAGTGCAGAATTAAATTATTATTATCATTCCTAATATATCATTATATTCATCTATTCTTAATTACATTCATAAATAATCAAAATTAGAATATTACAAGCGTCTATTAGTAATTATTATATTCTTATCTTGCGGGTAATATATTAGATACAGAAAATTTCATGCTCACAGCTTTTATGTAGTACAAAAGTGTAGCGAAAAAAAGAAGAGTAAAAAAATAATAAATCACTGATGCAGAATTAAAAAGCTGCGGAGAATCAATTTAGCTTCAAAGCCAAGAGAAGTACCCCTCCATTCCCCCCGCTTTTGTAAAGAAAAATCATTTTCTTCTGTCCCTTTAATTTTCGCGCAACCAAAATGGGATCAAGAGATTCTTCCTCAATGCGGTCATTCATCAAATCAATTCGTCAGCCCGGTATATTCACGATTGCGACGCTCGCGATCGACGGCGTCGAAGATGCGCGTCGTCATCGCGGCGTCTTGGCATGCGTTGCTGCAACTCCGACGTCGACGATGCGTCGTCACGTGTGCTCGCGAATCCGCAGCGGTTTGCTTCACCCGCTGTTTTAAATTTAGACGCCGGTTATTACGCGAACGAGGCTCGTGCCTCGACGCAATCTCGACGACGTCGCTTTCCCGGACGCCCTCCGTCGCGACGACGACGTAACGCCGTTTCCCGGAAGCGATTGCGAAACGCGGAGGCTACGGATATCACGGACATCAGAATACAGAAATGTGTTCACGTGCCAGGGTGAACAATACGACACGTGAACATTTTCTCCGTCCCCGCAGCCATTTGTTTTATCAAATTTTCAACATGTAAATTAGCGCGTTATTATTATATTATTTAATTAATTATTGTATTACTTAATTAACTGTTAAAATGTTACATTCGTATATAATTAATTATTATAAAGTAATTCGTTATTTGTGAAGAAACCATGTCAAATATCAATTATGTGATATTTAAAGTACACAATTATAAATTGTAAATTGAAATATCGCACTAATAAATGGTGCTGTAATAATTAAAAAGTGTGAAAAGTATTAAAAATAAAGGAAATAGAGAATTTAGCACAAGAGTGACAATAAATCTAGAATTTATAAAGAAATAAATGAGAGAAAAGAGGAAAGAATTCACTTTAAAGATCACTTTATTCATTTAAAGCGGACCTTGAAAATTATAGATTTTCTATAGTCGCAAACCTATCAATTTCTCCGTTTTTAATTTTTCAATATAATCTTATCATCATGCGACTGTTAACGAGTTTCGTGCATAGTTTCTAGGAAATTACGGTTTTTTAATAGCAAAAACGTATTTGCAAAGTCATGTTTCTACAGAAAGCAACGCATGCTTTGCGTGCATACATTTCATTAATTGTGTAACATTCGACTCGATTTAATGCCTGTCAATCGATCGCGACGAAATTTCCTGCCGAAATTTCCGGTCACGGTTTAACGCAGAAAACGCGTCAGGTCGTGCAAGAAATTTCTAAACCGCCCCTCCGACTTCGCGTTCTGTTGAATCGACTTTTGCGCGATCGATACGACACACTGCATATATCGTATCGCCGAGACAAAAACGGCAAGGTGTGTCGGATCGCGACGATTACCTGCCAACGAAATCTATTCGAGGAAATACTCGGCCATCAATCAACAATTTTCTAATCGTCATCAATACCGAAACAAATCTCAATAAATGTTCCCAAGAAAAGCCTATCTGTTCCATTATGTTTATTTTACTAATTTACTTCTTATTGTTCTGCCATTTAGATAAATTATTTTAAAGTGATGAAGAACAAAAGGAAATTTCATTAAAGAATAATAATAGTTCTGGGGACGCTCATATATATCGCAGTAAAATTAATTTTGCATTTATCTAAATTAATAGGGAAGAGATTTCGATTTCAAACGAAAACAATATGTTTATATCACTGCAAAATCAATATTTTAAAAATACATGAATTTTCCTTATCAATGGATTTCAATTTGCCCAACATTTAGTATTTTAATTAATTAATTAATTAGGGGTTATTAATATTAACAACGACAGCTTGTGTGATAATTACTTTTCCATTAGTTGTTATAAATGTAATAAAACCGTTATAACATAAAACGCTCATGATCCTTCGAGCGAAGTCTTTCTTTTTCGAGTGAAAAAAGAAAACGTATGGAAAACAACAAATTCCTTTCAGGTGCTAAAAGGGTCAAACCACAAACAACAACAGCGAGGCTTCCTTACCGGAAGAAGTCGCTTCAGGCAAGTCCTCGTTGTCGTCGTCGTCGTCGTCGTCGGAACTCTGCGACGTCGCATTCACCTTGCCACGGTCGATCGAAGCATCTCTCGCGCCGCGATCGAACGAGAACAGGTACCGGTACCGTGAATGGTAGGCAGGATACCGGAAACGCGGAAACCGCGTGCGAAAGCGGGTGACGACGAGAGCAAACTGACGGAGGCCACGTGGAGGAGGAAGGTTCGACCGTCACTGAAGCCGCGTCGCTCGTCGTCGTCGCCGCCGCCGCCGCCGCCGCCACCACCACCACCTCCAACGCGGCGGTAACGACGTCGACGGCGTCAACGACGGCGGTGCATGACGCCCGAAATAGCGTCGTCCTTGGCGGCGAGCATGACGTCGTCATCTCGCCGCACGGTCGATGACGGACGGGGGCGGCGTTGTGACGTCAGTGATAATGCCACCACCGCCGTCGCTACCGACGCCACCGACTCGACGCCAAGCTTGCGCGGCGAGTATTCACTGAGCAAACACGAGGCACGAGTTTTAGAGACGATCGATAGAGATCAAGTTTGCTCGCCGTATCTCGATGTTATCCACATTTCGCGACAGATTGATAGGCAAAAATTGATGATACTCTATATATATATATATACATATAGAGTTTAGTTTTAAAGTAAAAGTTTTAAAGAAGTTGATGACAAATTTTTATTATTAATTTTATTATATTTATTTTTACTATCTTTACTGTGCTCTCTCTGATAATGACTTTAAAAAATATCGTCTTTCAACTTTTTTTTATCCTTTTTGCTCGATATGAAATGGATTCTTTTACTTGATACAAACATTAATTTCTTTTTATTATTGATTTTAATTTATATTTATTTTTACTATTTTTACTGTGTGAATTCTCTCTCTCTCTCTCTCTCCCTTTCTCTAACGGCTTTAAAAAATATCGTCCTTCAACTTTTTTTTATCATTATTTATCCTTTTGCTCAGTCAATATAAAAATGGATTTTTACTTGACATAAACGTTAAGATATCTTATATACAAGTGATTTCAGTGATTTCTTATATACAAGAAATTACAATAAAATAAAAATAAAACAAATTTTAATAATCTAAGTAAACTATAACCTTTGAAAATACACTTTACAGTTAAATTATATTCTTCGAAATTAATCTCCAGTAAGTTTGTCTTCGATATGTCAATCTCGAATTCAAGATAGCTAACGTTCAAAAATAAAATACTATGAAAAAGTTGCTGGATTTCAATCAAATTCTCATTAAGGAGATATTCTATTTCGATATAAAAGTTCATTAATGAAAACAGCAATATTGGCTATTCTGTACATAGAAATAAAATATCTGTGATATTTTAACATCCTCGATTAATCGCTATCGCACCGTATACATATTTTGAAAGAGAAGAAACGCATGATTGTAAGCAGAAAATTCTTTTTACGATTTATTTTCGGATCAATATAAAAAAATTGGATGTACTATCAATTTCTAAAATAGTTCATCAAGTTTAGCATACATTATTATGTCATAAACAATCTGTTAACGGATTGAAATGTCACTCATATACAGATCGCGAAAATGTTAATAACTGTTGACAGCGATATATGATCTTTGCAAAATTTAAAAAGGCTGCATTAGTCGCTTTCATATACGTCACATCATTTTCACCTGTCGAAAAGACTTATGGTAATTTAAACATACCGCGGCGGCAAAAATGTGTAACGCCACGCGTTGTATGACGCACGTGCCTACTTCACCTAAAATAGACTCTCTCTCTCTCTCTTCACCACGAAACCGCGTTCTAAGTTTCAAGTAAAACATGATTTTCCGCGCAAATGGATCAGTTCCACGCCGTAAAATCGTTTTTACTTGACATGTGTTTATACAGAAATCAAAGCGATTAAAATTAGCACATATAAGACTTAAGAAGGACCTAATAATATTTCAACTTGGAAGGATAATTATTGTAATCTCTTAATTACGTACAAAAATAAAAGAATATCTATTACACTGAAAAAAGATCGAGTTTGGTTACATTAATTAGAATTCTGATTAAAAATGGACAAATCAGAATTTTCTGATTAAATCCATCATAATTCCAGTTGAAGTAATCAAAATTCAGATTAATATAATCAAAATTTTTTGGTTCGTCCATTTTTAATCCGAAATTTTTCAGTAGATATTTGAAAAAATAACAAATATTAATTATATTGTTGCAAAAATTATTGTACGATTATACGGTGTGTTCCGAATAAATAATGAATTAAGATACATGAGAAACAGAGAAGAATTATAAGCCGCATGAAACATTATATTATTACGTTAAAGAGAAAATTTTTGTATTACATATAGGTTGCAACATCGATTATATCGCGCGACGTTGATATGACGATGACAGGCCCGATAATTGACTGCTTTGTGCGCTTCCTAGCGATTTTTTCGTGAAAGTCACGATACCAAAATCTCACCCTCTTCGTGCAATACGTGCATCATCCCCAACAAAAGCCACATCACAACATTGCGGTAACAATGACGTGCGTTGAATATTTGACGAAGTATCGCGGTGTAACATTTATGCAATATAAATCTGGCTCTTTCGCATCCAATTTTTGCACGTTTTTTTCTTGTTCACCCCAATAAGATTTTCTTGGTCGCGTGTCGCCTTCGAAGGAAGGGTTCGGATAAGTAATGAATTTAACGTGAATGTGTCATGACTGAGTGAATGTATCATACTGAGTATCTCCTGTCGTTACGTTTTGAACAATTTCTTCCACATATACGTGTGTATACATATTATTTATCCTAATTGTAATTTCTGCACTTGCGAAATGAAACTATTCGTGTTTAATCAAGCAGGATCATAAAATATTTCGACCTCAATAAAATCAACGCGTTGAACGATTGATTATGAAACTTAATATTTGTTCATCGTTTATAGAAAGAATTCATAATTGGATTGCTTTATACTTTATGCATATAATAATAAAATGGAATATTTATCGACAGGCTAATATAATCGATATGATTATTTATTAACAAATATTAATGAATTGAATTAATGTATGAATCGGTATGTCAATTGATATGTTGGTAGATATTAGACATTAAAGTCAATTAGCCGTTAAAACTATATATTAAATTAAATACGGACATTGCAAATTTGCATGTATTTGAAATTAAAATCGTTTATCTTAAAGATGTATTCGATTGAGTCAAATCAGAATTAAAATGTTAAAAGTTTTAATATTTGATGTATAAAATATGATATAATTATATTAATTAAAAGGTGTATAAACTTTCGAATATTTATGAATGTACACACACCAATCGTGTAATAATAAAATTCCTGCTAAAAATTCGACATAAAAAAATATCGAACAGAACGAGTAATTAAGCTGTAACGTAAATGTAGAGCAAAATATTTTATTATTCAATACCTTTATTTTATACAATATCCATTTCAAAATTCCACAAAACTAAATTTTCACATGCAACTTATGTTGCCTGTTCTGAAAAAAAAATCAGATTAATAGTCTACCATGCGTCGTTATTATTTCATCTCTCGGTCACACAAAGATACGTTTTATCTCGGAAAAGCGCGGTATGAATTCCGGGAGAGCGTGATTTACAATCTGCCGGCTATTATCGGCTAACGGCGATAAACAAATCGATCGGCGAACGAATCGCGGAGCGCCTTATCAGTGCCGACGCGGGCGTCGCATAGTTTCGCGTAACAAGCTGCGTACAGAAACTTTATCCGAGTGCACCCAAGTATGATTTTATCCTTGTTGTTCATCAAATATCGACAAGGATAAAATAATTCCAATAAAATGCCAGAGTGAAATTTCTAAACGCGGTGATGTATGGGCGAAATCTATAGATGTTTCGAGTTTCGAGATGATCTTAAACTAGTACTCAAGATGTCATGAATAAATATGAATAGTAATAAGAGAGCCGTATGCTGAGAAAAAGATATTTGAGAATTTATTTAATTTATTTGTAAGAAATATATTTCACCGAAATTAATCTTTATTTAAATACGGTGAAATAAAATTGTATTCCTAACAAAAATGTCAACTATTTTATGTTCTTACAATTAGTGAAATATGTTTCACAGAAATGTATATTTCGTTATCACAATCAAATCATTTTTCATAATTAATAAATATTGAAGAAAATGTCGTGAGTGACGTTTGCTTCACAATACTAGTCAACACTTCGACATTTTTCTCTTCAGTATGGCATCCGAAGACATTACTTGAGACAGTCTTTTAATTAAGAGTGGACTATGAATACCGGGCTATGATTCACGACGAGCAGTGCCTCACAACCGCACTAATGACGTTCTTACGTGAAGATACGAGAGGCACCGGTTTATATCTCGCGCGTGGTCCGACATGGTTACAGTACACGACGGAAACGTGAAAAGTATAAGCGGCACGTGATGCGTCAGCCTTCGTTGCCGTTTTGGTCTCTTTTGTAGCCTGGCCAAGTAGCCACGGATCGCCCGACTCGCACGTATATTTAGTTTGCTCAACAAAACAATGCAATTGGCCTCTAGGAAGCGCTGTGTTCGGTTCGGCTAAGACCTTTTTTTTTAACCCTTCGTACTTTGACTGCCAGAAAGAAAGAGGGAAAGAAAAAGAAAGAGAGCGTTATTTATTAAGCGCATTAAGATGCATTCCCTCAACCGTTAGAGAGAGAGAGAGAGAGAGAGAGAGAGAGAAATCATTATACAGAAATACTAGTCAATATTGAACAACAGTAATTAATTTAAATATTTTTTAAGCATTAACACTTTCGCAAACAGTAACGTGGTTCTACATCAATATTTTTTATATTCACCACATTTAAATAACAAATCCTTGCGGTATTCAGCTATAGACTTTTGAATAAAAATTATATGCTTATGAATTAATATTATTCAGCTATAAAGCTCTTGCCCGACCGCCGGTCGCAAATATATTAAAGACACTGTTGTTCTGTATCTTTAGATTTTCAAATAAGTAATTAATTGCTGTCTTTCAATAATAAATTGGCTGATTGATATTAAATTTCTATAAGGGAACAGAGAGAAGGAGAGAGAGAGAGAGAGAGAGAGAAAATAGATATCAATGTATATGTGAAATGTATATGATATTTTAATTATTTTAGAAATACCACTTTCTTTAAATACTAAAGAATATAAATAACTCTTCATTAGCTTCTTAATAATTACCAATATATTCGTCAATACATTTTAGTCTTTGTCGACAAACATAACATTTTTCTGTAATTAATTTCGTACGAATTGCAGATAATTTTTCGTTTTAAGAGACATACAAACTGTATGAATTAATAAATTATTTGAAATTGATATAATACTAATCTTGTGCCACCTAAAAATAATAAACTACCCTTGTATCATTTTGTTCGACTATTTCGTTGCTTCGAAAGTATCGAAAAATGATAAAAATGGAAAAATCGATTGATAGCGAAAATAAAGTGAAAAAGTGTGATAGTGGTAAATCTATAACCAAATAAATGCAGCAATCGGAGGACTTCCGAGACATTGCGCGCACGCATAGTGATCAGCATGGACATGCACTCGTTTGGGAAATGCAATTCAACATGCAATTCGCGCGTAACGGAATGTTATGCGCTCGGCGCGAAAATAGAGATTGCGAGCGTGGAAAAGAAATAGGACGGCGCGGGCGCGCGCGCGCGCACACACCCGATCGTCGGTGGGTATGATAGATAATATAACGTATAAGAATTTTTACACAGAGAGAATATTTTCCGATATCACTTTAAGCTACCCCTTGTGCTGCTCAGTGGCTGCGTGAACAAGCTCTACGTTATAACGGGTGCTTACGAACGTTATACGCTCGCAAGAAAGCACGCGCGCGCGACGTCGTTATCTTGGTTACGGCACACGCGTACATAATAAACACGTGTAATATACGTATATACGACGCTACCGGCTGTTTATGGAGCTCCGGCCTTGACGAGTCAAGGGACACAGGATTTGTCGCTTTACAAACCCCCGCCCCCTCCCCTCCCCCCCCCCCCGCATCCACCTGCCGCCCAACATCTCTCGGTGTCTCCAACAACTCGAGAACAACTCAGTCCTGGACACGCGCGCGACGTTCTCTTTGATCACAGAGATCTCTCCGGATAAATCTCTGCATCATCGAAAAGTCGGTCAAATCTGAACGGATATGAAAAAGTTCGACTTACACGTGTACGGAATACGGATTGCGGGGGATGTCACGTGCAATGTGTACTATTTCGAAAATAATAAAGGGACGAAATGACGCACTTTTCATAATCATCGCGTGGGCGAAAGAAGAATCCTGTGTAGATTAATGTATAATAATATTTCTGCGGAAATGATTCGCTTTAAGTGATAAACAAAATGATCTTTTTTTATTGCTGTTCACATACTCTTTGAGGAGGTATTATCTATCTACCGTGATATATCATAGGTGTTTTTACCTCCTGAAACAAGGATAATAAATATATAAATAATCATAATCTTCTCAGGTGAGATAAAAAATATAATATGCTATTACAGTATCATTGAATATATATTCGTATATTATTGTAGAAGAGAGAGAAAGAGAGAAGAGAGGAGTATTCAATAAATAAATTACATATAATCTCAGTATCACCATATAAGAGTTTATAAAAATAGTTTTATAAAAAAATAATATAATAGTATTTTATTCTAATTGACTCGTAAATGCATTTTAATAAACCGATTATTTTTAGTGATCCTGTTATATATTGTATGTTACACGCATATGAGATTTCCATACTGCAAATAATCTCACTAAACAATATCACCATATAGAAAGAGTTCATAAAAAGTTTATAGTGTTTTAGTCTGACTCGTAAATGCATTTCAATAAATTAATTATTTTTGATAATTTTATATAAGACTTTATAACACACATAAAAGAATTTATAAAAATAGTTTTATGAGCAAAACAGTATAATAGTATTTCATTTTGACTTGTAAATGCTTTTTAAATAGTTACTTTTAATGATTCTGTTGTATTATATATATCTTGTATATTACGTTTTCATCTAATAAATTTTTACGTTAACACTTTTTTAAAAAGGAATACTTACAAAACTATAACTAAGCCGCGCATAATTCATTTTGCCTTCAAAGATTATTTATTGTCGATAAAAGTTAGAACAATCATTAAAAGCAAATTGTATAAATTTATCTATTCAAAATAGAAATCACCGAAATTATACATTTCTGAAGAGCCCGTTTCCTGTACTACAGGAAGATGACAATTCATTTATAAGATGCTATATTAAAATATAGCAATATTTCAATAAATCATATAATATTATAAGTACAGTAAATAGTATAATACAACCAAAACGAGGAAATATCATTAATATAAAAAGAAACATAAAAGATATCTATTTATACTGTAATGCACAAGCTTTGCAAAGTTAACTAAAATATTTCACCGCGCTAAGTAGTTAGAATCAATCATTGTCAGACATCGTGATGAAAACGTCTGCTGACGTCTGAATCTAAAGATATTTAACTACTTGATAGACGATATCTGTGTCTTCAATTTGTTAGCTTATATCACAGTAAATGCGAAAGAAAAACTGTATTAAGATGCAAGTAGCTTTTAACGTAAAATACGTTAAAACATTAATTTTATGAATTATTATATGCGCGTCCCAAATATCAAATATTTCGTACAAAAATCTGCATAAAGAGAAAAGAGAAGGGAAAAAAGAAGAGATTAATTTAAATTCTACAACTATATATCTCTTTATTATATTACCAGAATCATATATAATTCATGTTTCGATGAGGTTTTCGCCTCGAAGATTTTGCATTTTGTATCCACGATCGAACGAGCATAAATAATTTCTTTCGTAAGAATATTTTACAAATAATTACGAATCTGCCGTTTTATATTGACCTAAAACCCAGACTTAATCGACACAAATTAAAAATAACATAACATCATTGTTATAATTTCACACTCCACAATGTAACTGTTATGTAACACCATGTGTTATATTATGGGCTTTCTACAATAAGCTATATTACCTAAGCTTTAAGTCATAAGCCGTAAGAAATTGATCAATCATAGTCGAATGTGGAGAAGAATAATCAACTATGATTGATCAATTTCTTACGAAAACTTAAAGCTTAAGTAATAGTTTATTGCAGAAAGCCTGTTACATTTATATTGTTGAGAACAAAATTATAACATTGACGTTACGTTTTAGTTTATGTCGACTGGAGTGGGGATTAACGAAAGTTTTACGAGATCCAGTTTTACGTGATCAGCTTCGGTTCGCTTTTATCCCTACCATTTTTTTTCTTTCACTCTTTCCCAAGTGATTCGTCGATAGCAGTATAGTCGGAGCTTAAAGATAATATGCCGGAGCACATATCTTTGCAGAATACATAAAATATATTATAATAAAATTAACCAATCAGATCGTTGATCACGAAACAAAATCTTTTATTTCGTGGAAAGGAAGGAAATGAAGGACTCTGATTGATTAATTTTCATATAGTTTGCAAAACTCTGTGTTTTCACCCTTAGCTTGATAACAGAGTTTGATAATGGAGAAAAGTTAAAAACACATAAAAAAAACGTAAGGCAACAAGACAAGTAAGCAAATCGACCAGTCACAAAAAACAACACAAAGTTATTCTCTACTGTGATTGATCGATTCGCTGCTTACGTCTTTTTATATATTTCTGACTGAAGTCATAAGCCGCGGATTTACCATTGTCACGGCCGTTTATCTCCCTGCGAAAGCGTTACGATCGGCTGCTGTCGCCTGTCGCAATTCGAGCGCGGCAATGCAAACCGATGACCGATCGGCCGGCTGACCGCCTCGCCGTCTCGCTTCACCTCGCCGCGTCTTGCCATGCCGCACCTGCACCCGCTCTCGGCGTAAGTAGTTATATTTGTAATCCTCGTATACTCTCTTCTTTCCCTGCGGTCTCACCGTGCAGGCCAAGTATGTACGCGGAAAAGAAACGGTTTGCACTCTCGGCTAATTGCCAGACTATATTTACTGTACTCTACGTGCCGATTACACCTAAAAAGTCCTGTGGGAAACGAAGAGCGCAGATCCCGCGGTATCGATTAATTACCGGTGAGGGTGGAAACCACCCGCGAAAGTCCACCCGAACACGCCGAAGTATGCGTCTTTCGAACAAAGTGAATTTTCTAAATCAAGCTAAAACGGAACCTGCACGGTTTTTGCTTATGAAAGTTAGCTTAGCAGATTATATCGATTTATTTATATACTTATCGATTGATTAACTAAAAGACAATAACGATAATGATGGAAGCTGTGATGGAAGCGAGAAAATAATGTAGTTTTCTGAATAAAATTTTTTGATTAGATATGCCTGGTTAGGAAGCGTGGAAATGAATTAAAACAGATTTGCAGAGTTTTTGCTTGTAAGAGTGCAGATTATATCGATTTATTTATATACTTATCGACTAATCGACTGAAAGATAATAACGATAATTATAGCTCTGTGATGGAAGCGAGAAAATAATATAGTTTTCTGAATAAAATTTTTTGAATACATATGTCTAGTTGAGAAGCGTGAAAATGACATTGATGACAATGAATTCCACGACAATACAAAGATAACTAACAAATTTTTAATTTCTATTAAAAATGTATATCCCGATATTTCTTCATGAAATTTCATTTTTGTAGAATATTCTTAGTTACAAATGATTTTTTCTGAAAACATAATTTCTAAAAACTAAAAGTATAAAATTAATAAGTCACCCGAAAATTTTAAATATTCTTTCGTGTTAACAATATTATTAATGTTACTATTTATTATGAGTTTCACTATAATATCGATATATCCAATAAACCTTTAATTTTTGTTAAACTTCTCGATATATTTTCATTCATGAAGTTTGATTACAATAGAGCATTTTTAGTTCAAGAAAATCTCGCAAATGTACTGAAATAATTACATTAAAGTGAACACAATTTCAAAAAACTAATAGCTTAAAACTAATAAAGTAATAAGTTATCTAAAAAATTTTTAAAAAGTGATATTTTTTAACGTTAATAATGTTAATAATGTTATTACTTATTCATATCGAGTGATGTGAAATGCAGATGTTGAAAACTTAAAGGCGACAGCTTTCTTGACGTCATAATTTAACGACGTCGATCAATGCGCCAGGTAAATTGTAATTTAATTGGCCGACGGGGAATAATCGTGTCAAAGTGGACCACCGCGATTGTCTAAGCGAAATAATAACAACGTTATTCTCGTCCGCCGTCTACGTCACGGCCGTGACGTAAGCAGATATCGGGCACAAACGGTGACGAACGTTTGGAAATATATCGGACGAGGGTGAGGTGGCGATAACCCAAATCGCCCCGTAATAACGTTCAATTATTTAACCGCCGCTCGATGTACTGCAAATGGCACAGAGAAGAACGAGTTACAATTATCGAAGAACAAATATTGTACGGGCGAAAAAACTCATCATTTTTTTCAAATGAATTAATATTCATATTGACGACTGATGCTCGAATATTTCGTTTCAATATTAGAAACCGAAATAGATGAGTAAGCTGCTTGTGACATCACCCCGAAACACAATTATTAAAATAAAACTGAAGCGATCAGTATCTACGATAAAAAGCGATATTGCATAGAAAGCTAACGAAAATTATGCACAATAATCTTTCTGTCATGTTAGCAAGCCAAAAATTTAGTTAGCAACAGACGTTATGATTACATTTATTTCGATAAATTTTCGTTTTTGCAAGCAAAACTAGAGCTGATATTGTATGACCTAAATATCGAGCAGTAAAATAAATGTTAAATTGAATAAATAAATGTTTTAACAATGCAGAATCATACTCCATAAAAAATTTTAATATTTCGTGCATGTATTTAATTGAATGCAAACTAAAATTGAAAAAAATTAATTGGACGATTTTTAAATTACAATCTGATTTTTATCTGATAATAAAAAATTTGATATATTAAACATTAATGTCGCATAATATTATTCCAGTTCCAAATTTGACTATTTAATAATAAAAGAAAAAGTCCAAATATTTTGATATCTAATTGTACATATTTTTTGGTAATCAGATTCTTCAACAATTTGATGACTCCCAAGTGATTATAATTTTAAGAAAAAATTCATTTTTATAAAAGTAAAATAAAAATAAAATGACATCTACTGTGCTTAACGTTTTGTATATTCGCATTGAGATATCAAATTTCCTTTTATATGTAACGTGATCTTTTCTAGTTTATATTTACAATTTAATAACATTTTATAATACATATATTTTATATGAACGATCTACGTATATTCTATAATATTTCGAAAAATTCCATTCATAATTTACTGTCATTCAATTGTCAGCTATCAATCGAATTAGTTGCAGAATTCTTAATATTCAGACAGGATATATAGCATAATGAAGAAAAGTCTAGAACGAAAGAAAGGAACTATTTTCATACTCACTAAATTCTTTAGAGTAAAATCTCATTCTAAATAAGGATATGAGATCTCTGAATCGATTCGCTAAAAATAGATTTTTTTCAAAAAGATTACTTCAAAAGAATCCTTTTTATTTAAAAAGAAAAGCGATTTTTTTACAAAGAAATCTGTTTAGAATAATTTCTTTTAATTAAAAAAATCAATTTTTCGCAAAATCAGTTTGTAATTGCTATTGTTGTTTAGAAAGATCGATCTTCTGGAGATCGGAGATAATTTAAAAAATGAAAATTGAGCCAGTCTTGAAAAAGAGTAACTCAATTTTCAATTTTTAAGATTTCACTTTTTAGATTAAGATTTTTATTCTAAAAGTTTTAGAGAGTATTATTATCAATAAAAAAAAACGTAACCTTATAGACGGCGGCGAAATCAAAAATTTCGAACGAACAAAAGAGTACTCGAGAGTACTATTTAGCACCCTCAGCGCGGAGCCATCACCACCACTACCACCACCACTACCACCACCATCATCATCATCATCATCATCATCATCATCATCATCATCATCACCATCATCATCATCATCGTACATCACCATCACCATAACCATCACCAGCAGCGAGCAGCTTACGGGAATAATCCGCGGTCTTGCCGCCCCGTATTTTCTGACTTACACTTATTCCAATGATCGTGTCGTTGGACCGCGTGATGCTCGAGATTCCGATGATGATCGTGGTTGTTGTTGGTGTCCGCGGCGATGGTGAGCTGATGGTATGGCGTGGCGGTGGCCAGATGGATCGGTGCCGCCGATCGCTCCTGCTGCTCGACGCCCAGGTGCCGGACGGCGGCGACGGCGGCGACGTTGGTAGTACCGCGATGCTGCTGATGCTGATGATGGTGATGCGCCGCGACGCCGACGGTGGCAGCGGTCGCTTCCGTGCTGCCGGTACTGTCCTCAACGGTGGTGCGCATCGCGCGAACAATCAGCGGCGCTTCAACTTTGCGCTTCGTTCAATCGTACCGACTGCTCATCAGGCGACCGCCGATCGCGCGTGACATCCCGCGGGTGATTCACGATTCCGCGATGTAGACGGCAAACGCGTATCCGCGTCGAAAAGATAAATAGTCTAAAATGTCGTATGCGTTTGCGATCTATAGATCTCACGAGGCGTCGCACATAGATCCTCAGAATTTTATATACATATATACATGTATCCGCAAAAATAATCACGTGAACTCCAGTGTATTGGAACGCGAGTTCTTCGCTCCGATCGTCGTGGACATCGGAGACCTAGATCCTGACAAGTTGATCTAATGTTCGACACTGAATATCTTGACGGGTTCGACAGGTCCCTTTAATCCTTACATGCGAATGATGAGATTGTATACAAAATGAGATCGGTATGCACAGTCCGGATTAATTAAAAAACGCGTCGCGCTCAAAGAGATGCTCAAAAAGTTGACATCGATATATCCCTTTAATAATGAAGCATGCGCACCGCATCGGATGAACGGCAGGAAGAAGGGAGAAAAAAATGAAGTAGAAACGACAATGAGAGATCAGACTTTCAGTGATGTACGGTCGAAAATCCGTTACGCGACTATCAGTCAAAGCTCTGTCTCGTTTGATTATCGTTTGATTATCAGTATAATAACACGAGCCAAATTAGGGAATAAATCGAGAGAAAAGGAGAGAGGAAAAAAGGAGAAGAAAAGCAAAAAAGGAAGAATTGGAATAGATGAGGGACTCCCGCCGTCAGCCAGTGGAGAACGCTTCGTGATTTCCACACGCAACACACATAGACACACAACACACAGGAGCAGAGCGGCAGCCTCCTCCCGCGCAACAACAAATAAACGAACGTGAGAGACAGCACACGTGATGTGATATGCGATGGTATCACCGACCTGCGTGCGTCGTCGTAGGGCAAGGCGAGTCCTTCCTGATGATGTTATCAGAGGTCAGCGCTCCACCGAGGAGTCCGAATACTTCAGCTCTGGGTACTCGCATGCAGGATTCTGGTGCCTCGTCACCGCTTATCGTAGCTTCCGCGTCGTCATGTTGGACGACATCGTTGAATTTCCTTTTCGAGCTTGATCCTTAGATGCACCTGCCGCTGATTGATTCTGTTTCGTCGCGAAATGGGCCGCCGTAATCGCGGTTACCATTCAGCACCGGTATATAGCTAGTAGCGCGGATCGATGAGGATCGTCACTACGGAGCACCGAAAAACGCGACGATCAACACGCGGAGATATAAAGCCACCCTTCTCTTGAAAAAAAAAAAAAACGCTCAATCCCGCACGATAATGAATCGCGTGAAACTAAACTGTAACGTTTTACTGTCGATTCTGCGAACGGAACCGAGAGCGGACGTCGAGAGACGGATAGAATGAAAGAGAGTGAGCGATACGCGGGAGACAACAGGTGAAAGATCCTTAGAGAGCTGGACCTTCGACTACTCTGAGAGAGAGAGAAAGAGAGAGAGAGAGCGGTACACTCGCACGGGTGGCCAGCCGCCGCGTAACTGAGTCCGGATCGCGCGCGTTCCTCCACTATATTAAAACCGTACCGTGTGTAGCGGCGACGGCGGCGGTGGTGGCGTAGGACGGCGCGGAGAGAAGCGGAGCGGAGTAACGGAAGGCGCGGCGACGGGAGGCGAACGGCGCTAACGATGACGTCACCGCGAACGTCATAACTCGGGACGCACACACGGCTGCAACCGGATCGATGGACCCGGCGGCCTGAGTATGAGCGCATCCATTGGCCCACGCGGCTGATGATGCCGTTACGGTGACGTCAACACGCCACCCACCGGCCACCCGGTAGCGCCCGCACCCTCCGACACCCGTTTCTACCCCACGCAAACAGTGCCCCTCGAGGCAGTATGGGGCGGTGGCGGCACGCGGACCCGACGATCGTTCAAGATAAAGAGAAAAAATAAACGATGAAGGAGAAACGAAGAAAGAGGGAAAATTCGAGACCTTTAAATTCGCTCTCCGTTCAAGATTCTCATTTCTATTTCTTTCTTGATTTCTTTTAATACTGCACAGGGTATTAAGCGTAATTAGGTATGTCACATTGATGAAAATCGCGGTTTCAATGTGACATATTTAATTACGTCAATAATTACAATGTCGTTCTTTTTACATACTATAATACGCAGAATTTTATATATGTATTGCAATTAAAAATTTTTATGAGTTATACAGTATAGTTAAAAATATATTTTTATGCAAAATGCTTGCATATTACTATGTTATGCATTACGTGTGTATTGAGTTTTACAAAATGCTTTTTTAGAAAACTGCAAGAATATTTATTACATGTACATATATGCCTACGTTATGATAATGATATATTATTTTTTTCCGTATAATATATTTTGCAAACGAAGTGTAATAAGATAAAATATTTTAATTCAAATCTTCAAGGATATCTTTAACTCTAACTTTGTCTTCGAATTAACAATTCATTAAAAGTTTAAGTCCCATTCGCCATAAGAAATTCCATTCACTAATAAAATTGTTAACTGAATATTCATTTTACAGTTAGGCATTAAATAAATACCTTTCCTTAGAGCCATAAAATATACGATCGTAAATAATCGTTCAATTCGTCAATAACGATTTCGTAATGCGTTAATGCGAATGCACTATCGTACTTTTTACACATTGTCGTAAATATACCGAGGCCGATCTGACGGCGAGCCTATGTCGGTTATAGCCGGTTTTGTAATATCGATGAGAAGAGAGTCTCTGCGAGAGTCGATACTCGTTGCTCGTGCGTGCAACGATGCACCGGAATGCATCGAGGGCGCAGTCCAGACGTACTGTCGTTAGTTATTAACCCATGACCTAGGAACGTGCAATCCAGCCAACCCTCCCGTAATGTAATCAACCGATAGCTGATAATTATAGCGTAAGGTTGCGACGGTATTTCGCTATTTTGTCCGTAATGATCTAAGAATCAGTTCGCAATTATCATAAGCCTAAAAATAGCTAATTTTCCTCGTACTGGTTGCGTGATGTTTATTCTCATAATGGATAACCATCAAAGTTTCTACTTTAACAATAAGGATCGTAAACTTTAATTTTATTTTTTTTTTAAGACTTAATTCTTAAGACTTAAGGTGTCCGTGTCTATGTGGAAATTTAAAAACTCTCACATAAGAAGAAAATTAAATTATTATAGAAACGACCTAATTTGTTTAAATTGTTCTTTATTTTTATAACTTTAATTCTCGCAAAAATTATCATCTGATTGGGACTATCAATAATCGAATATTCCTACGGACATCGCAGCAGAAATTGTGTCTTAAGTTACAACAGTTGAATCATTAATAGCTGTCCTATTTTCATAAATTCGCCCCGTTAGTATCGATACAGAGAACTCAATTAAAAGTTTCTAAAGCATCGCGAAATGAGGCTATCGCAATGGGAACGCTTCTCGTGTTGCGGTGTCTGGTTTCACTCATCCCACTCGTTCCAGACAGACTTTCGCGGATCCTCTCGCGCAGACTCGGTCACTCGGAACAAGCGGTTTTAATACGTCATCAATTTATCCGTGACGTCATACGAGAGTGAAACAATGACGTCACCGTTTCCCGTTCTCCGCGCGTATCTCTATGACGACATCTCTACGCCACTCTTATCGGACGCTTCTGCGCGCAGGTCAGTTACGGTAAGGGGATGCGGTGAGGTATATGTTATCAAGTGAGAGAGGGAGACGGAGGGAATTAGAGAACGAGGGAGAGAGACAGAGAGGGATGCGACGCAGACCGCTCTTCCGTCGTCGACTTCAACCACCGCCGCGTGGCCTCCATTCATGCGTCACCCGATACCCCGCGCGCCCACCATAAGCTCCCTTCGCATTCTCTTCCGTTTCCACGTATCTCTCGATCCTCCGGCACGCGCTGCACGCGTGCGGCCAGAGCGAAGGCGTCAGCACGAGTTGCCCCGGTTTAATTAACCATAAAACGGACACTTCGACACGTGACGAAACGCTGAAAGAGCTCGTCGCTGACTTCACCATCCGGCGTGCCGTCACCTGTATGAAACGTCCGCTGATCCGGAAGAGCGCCGATTGAGGGGTAAGGTCGACTTCGATCCGATCGTAATAGGATGGAATCGGCGAACGCGCCTCTCTCGTGTGGAGAACGCTCGCTTTCGTATAAGCACATCAAGCGTTGAATCGAAGCAACGAGCAGTGAAGCTGTTCATCTTTAAAGCACGTTTCACTTGAATTTTTCTTACTTCTAATGTACAGTAAATAAATATATAAACAATTTTTCAGTTATATAAATTTTTAAATTTTTTGGAGTGGAATCTCACTCTAAAGAGTGAAAATTGAGCCAGCCCTGAAAAGAAATGGCTCAATTTTCGATCTTTAAGAGTGAGATTTCACTCTCCAGTGAGCTTTCATTTTAAAAATTTTAAAGAGTAAAGATTTAATTATACTTCTCAATTTAATTATATTGTAAAGATTAGGACTTCTCCAACGTATGTTGCGAAAATTTTTCATGTAGAAATCCGTAGTCATAGAGAGACGCGTAGATAAATTTATTATCTTTAAAGAGATAGAACCCCGTATGCGATTGTGAAAGCTTAATCGACAATGCGAGGCAAGAACAACGCGCAATAATAAGAATTGACTGACATTCACGATAATACAACGAGTGGGATTATCGCGACGATCGTGTCGTGAGATGTACATAAATGTCGGTAATAAGATAAAGAGGATAAAGTCATTTGCCTCTCGGTGGAATCGCGTTGATTTCGACAAGACAGCGATCGACAATGAACGTATCCCCGGGTTGGCAGGGCGCGTAGATAATATATATGTGTACATATATATATTTCCAATTGATTCGTTATCGACGAACGTACAGACGAACATACGCAAACAAGGCTGAGGCAATTTGAAACGATCAGCTGTCATTGATAAAATCCTGACATAATTGTGAACGATATATTTTATAATTAAAATTATTCGCTCTTTCTTAACGATATTCGCTTCGTGATTTGTTAAAATCGTGATGTTCATTGCGCCGATAGGTTTATCTGATATTAATGACAAGGTATGCTGAACGTGCAACGTTCTGGCGCCACTTTGAGTAATTAGCGTGATTAATTAATAACCGTTGTTAATGGTTTCGAAATAAATTATCGAGATCTCGTATATATTTCTCAAGGTAATTTCAGTCTTTTTTTTTTGAAGATGCAAGTGTTGATATAATAATGTATGTCTTTATGTTAATATGCCACTTATATTGTTGTTCTGTTAGTATTCTAATTCGATATGAGAAAATGGAGCATACACGTGTTGAGATATTTCGAACCTTAGAGGTTAAAGGCATTTACCCGTAACTAAGAGACAGAAATGGATACAGACGAATGATAATTTAAAATGCATCTCACTTCATACAAATATCATTGGATATTTATAAGCGTCGAAAAAATGTATAGAAAAATATCACATACGCTCGAAGTTAAAAATTTTCATTTTATTCAAATTTTATTCGTAACTCGATTTCTGTATTTTTATTTATAAATTATTATATCACGATTTAATAAATCTATAATAAATCTATAATAAATCTGAAGGACATATTTTGCAACAGCAAAATTTATCTAAAAATTCAATTTTATAGTTCTATAAATAATATATCTGTCATTCGAAAATATATCTTAATATCTTATAAATTTTTATGTATTGATTGAATTGTGTGGAATTCGAGTTAACCAAAAATATAACTTTTGTAACTTTATGGAGTATCTATTTTTGTCCCTAAAACTATGCATGAGATATAGCTACATGATTATTCGAGTAATAATAAAATTGGTAATCACAAAAGCCAATAGATTAAGAAAAGCACGAAATGCGGGAAGGAAAGGGATGAAAGTCATTCGTAATCAATACACGGAATCTTCCGGCAACATTTGTCGTTACGTATAGCGGTGCGAAAATCGCGAAAGACACGTGCCTGATTCAAATAGATGAGTTCCGTTTGCCTAAAAAGCAGTTTGCCTCGACACGATGATGTTATGATAATTATAATATAAACGAGCCACATAAATATTTTTCTTTGCCTTGTACTTCGCTAAGCAAGTTGATCCTGTATTTATTATATGACTGTATTTATTATTTCTTTCTTGTAAAAAAATTTTTTAATTTAAAACTGATAATTTACTAAATTATAAATTTTATTTAAATAAAGGAAATATTACGATATAATATTATTCGATGAAATATAATTATAATTTGTCGACAAAAAATAAATGAATG
The DNA here is from genome assembly GCF_024713525.1 of Acromyrmex echinatior. NCBI lineage: Eukaryota > Metazoa > Arthropoda > Insecta > Hymenoptera > Formicidae > Acromyrmex > Acromyrmex echinatior. The sequence goes on along the minus strand of NC_141856.1, from coordinate 13,659,248 downwards.
TAAAAAGTGAAAAAATGAAAACAATTTTTTGTTAGTTCACATCCTTCGAATTAATTGGCAAGACCCCTAGCTTCGCCGTTAAACAACTCTTCAGCTATAGATACCTCGACATTAAAACAAGCGCCATTTCTTTTACATTGACCTCTAGATACCTGTGGTTGAAAGGATATGTGGGACACTCTATGTTTATATTTGTACTACTAATGTCACTCAAAATTGAATCTGTGCTCCGAATAAGGTTAAAAATGTGTAAAAACTTGTTAGAAAGCGTTACTTTCAAAGTAAAGAAAATATTTGAAGATTAAAAAACTGTTACATATCGAAAACTAGGCAAGACGTACTTATTTCTTTGCATTTACGCAATCAATGAAAATGACCGAAAATGAACAAATGTTAAGAAACACCGACGAGACCATCTTTCAGATCAGCCGAAAACGACCGCTTCTGTAAAAGCCACTCTGAAATCTGTCGCTCATTTTGCACGACGCGACGATCTGTGCATGGATCTTCTGACAGATAATTTGTTCTTATTAATCAACTCGGGGCCGGTGTGAACTGTGTGTGTTTAATGATTTTTTAATAAACTTCCGGGCACTTTGTACCGCGTCCTGAAGATCGTTGTACCGTGTACGCACGGGAGCCAACGCGGCGCATAATCTTTTATTACACTGTGTGATGACCTTTCCTCCGTGAGCTAGTAATGCGCTCTATCAGTATATAAAAGGACGAACACGACGATGCCAGTGAACCTCCTCTACCCGCGTAATACCCTTATACTCATTCTCTCTCTTTCACTCCTTCGCCGGACAATGGAGAATTATTTTTTGCGGCATTTATAGAACGTGACTCGCGCGCCCGGCTCGTACTGAGCGAGGCGTGCGATTAATAAATATAAATCAGTCGGTGTGTCTGTAAAAGGTATCCATGCGAATGTGACGGACAACGAGGAAAAAAAAGCTTCTCGCGGGAAAACAGCGCGTTGGAATTTTTTCCGGTAACTCTTTAATCGATCAGACCGCGGCCTCCAATTTCCCATCAAGTGCGTTCAAGTGCATTCTTCGACAGTAATATGTCGAAACATACAGTGCAGAATTTGTTTCGAGTGCAACGTGATACAAAGGCATTTTGGTGACAAACACGAAATAACATTCTGAGAGAGTCTGTGTTGTTTGTCGTTAAAATTCCCGTCAATTATTACATTTGTTCTCATAGAGTTTAATACCTATATTTAATACCTATATCTTATCTAAATCAACTGATTTTTTTATAATTAAGTTTTATTTGATAAATAAGATTAGTGTGCAATAAAAAAATTATTCGAATACTTTGACAAATTGTGTAGTATAAATTAATCTGTCAATTTGATATAAAAATTAGGTTTGTATTATTTAACTTAAAATAAATATAAAATATAATCATGTATAACTTTAAATCACACTGAGAAAAGATATACATCCTAAAGTTCAATAAATATTTATTTGAATAGTTCTAATTAAATATTTATTAAATATAAAAATATATTTATTTGGTACAAAAAACATTAATTTAATTTAACAATCACTTCTTTTTATTAAGTAAATATTTATTTATTGTAAGTATAAAAATATAAATGTTTAGTTGGCAGTATTCAAATAAATATTTATTTAAATTTAGACTATTTTTTTCTCAATGCAGGCTTGTCCAATTTGAGCTCTGGAGCCAAAATGCAAAGTCATCGACGCAAAAAAATTACAATGTGAATAAGATTCAGGGACTATAAAGTAATGATAAGCGTCGTTCAGATGTGTATCAACACTTTACTGTCCTCGAAATCTTACCTACATTGAATTTTTTGTGCCGATGGCTTTGCATTTTAGCTCCGGAACTCAAATTGGACAGATCTGCTTTAAACATAAAATATAATTATAATCTTATATAACAGTCTCTCTAAGCACTAATGAATATAATAATAAAGTTATAATTGCGAATTTTCGATATATTTTTAGTTGTGTATTTAACACAAAAGAGAAGAGTTAAAGTACTTTCAAATATGTCATATCAAGTCATATTTCATATATATACATCCAATTTCATTTCGTTTAATAAAATTAGAAGACTGAAGTCTTATACTAAATTTTTTGAATGGATGAAAATTTGAACCTGAAAACAGCTACCAGGTTTCGGTACGTGACGCACGCGTTGCTTACTGACGTCGTCTTATCTGACGATTATCTGACAGGCGCCGTTATGAAAAAATTTCGTCTCTCAAGGTGATTTCAAAGGTCTGAAAGATTTTTAGAAAGTGGCGCGCGATAAACGACACTCAGGAAAAAAATAATAAGCAAGTCAATCGATTCGAAACAAAAATTAAAAAAGCGCACTCGTACATCTTGAAAAATCGATTTATCGAACAAATGTTAATGCAAAGCGTTTGAAGTCTGAACTTAGAATAAATCCTTTCTTAGCAAAAATGACATCTCTTAGAATATTTTTTAACAAGTTTATATCAATATTGTATATAATAATAATAATAATAATAATCTCATAAGAAATCTAAGAAATATATTATTCCGAATATTATCAACTGATAGCTTTCCAATTTTTTGTGAAATTGAAGTGGAGAAAATCATCGAAATTTAGAAGCTATTCCGTATTGTAAATAATTGACATTTAAGTAGAAATTAGTATGACGTCGATATAATGAAATGTGAATTAAATAAAGCTTGTCGCGATACATAATTTAATAATGATGTAATATTCAATGAAGGGACAAATGATGCAACTCCATACTATTTAAACGTGACATATTGATCGTTGCTACAGTTGTTCATTATTTAAAAAATATTTAGATACATTGTTCGACTCGTTGACGCTAATTATCAATTTTTATTACCACACTGAAAAAAGGGTCCAATTACGTTAATTAGATTATGTTAATTCTGATTGAAAATGGACAAATCAAATTTTCTAGTTGAATCTATTATAATTTTTTTTGTGATAACCAGAATTCTGATTAATATCAAAATCTTCAGATTCGTTTATTTTCAACCAGAAATTTTTCTCAATGTAATTATTTTATTTACCAACACATCTCATTCATAATTCTAGTGATCACGTATTTAGCTTGATAACATTCAGTACGTGTAATATTTAGAAACTAATTAATTTATCCAAAATATTGCAAAAAGTTTGTTCAATAATATTTGGATCGTAACACCTTCTGTGTTATGATTCAAATCTGAGTCTACAGCATATAATACATTTTTTCTTGCTAGAGTGTTTACGTTTTAGTAAATATTAGAAATCCTATGTTCTGTATGATATAATTCCAGTAATTTAGTAAAACGTAAGCAATTTAACAGGAAAAAATGCATCATTTGTCGTAGGGCTTAATACACTATTTAACATTTATCACCGATTGTATTAAGATATTATGATCGGATAATGTTCGCGAACGTGACGATACTTCATTTTTTTTCAAATATTCTCAGATTAATCATTTAAAATGTTTGAGCTATCAAAATGTTCATTAAATATTAATATTTCTATTAATTAAATATTAATATTTCTATTTCTTATTGATTGTATTCTCACATGTACGATCTCATAAGGTTCTTATTGTTTGTAAATATTAATAATTCTACAAGATATTAATTTTCATCAAATCTTTGAATTTTATGAAGTAAAATTGAAACATACGGAAGTTTGCGCAACTTAAAATCAACAACCTGTCGTGCATTCGTGCAAAGAAAGAAACGACGAACGTACGTAGCAGGATTCGATGCGAGGCGGAAGAACGAAGGAAAAGAGAAGGAACCGGTTGCTGGCTCTCGCGCAGTCAGGAAGAACCAGGTGAGGGTGAGAGGCCGATATTACGCAATCGTACGCGGGTTGTACGTTAGAAGGCGGTTGTCGCTTAGACAAGAACACGCACATTTATGCAGACAATATTAATGGAAATATGCACACAATGACTTTAATATAATATCTGAAGGAGGAAAAAATTATCATTGTGTATTATAATTTATATAAAATTATGCAACATTAATATCAATTTTTAAGAAAATTCAACATATGTTGAAAGTAGTTTAATTGTACAAAACTTACATATAATATATGTATATATATTATATACATATATATATATAAATCTGATTATATTTTATGATAAAATTTTAAAATTTGAATACAAATTTATTTATATATTCGAAAACATATGTTCTAATAATTACAGAATAAAACATTATTGTGACAATCGTGAAAATTGTTTTAATAAAAAATATTCATATAATATTTCTATATACATATATATATATATATATATATTAGGTGTTGGAATTAATTCGTAGCGTTTTACAAGTGATGGAAAGTACTTTCATTAATGTATTTTTTAATGCTCATGTGAAATAAATAACATTCTTTCATTAAAAACGCTACGAATTAATTCCAACACCTAATATATTTTTTTTTTTATTATAAATTAGTCCATAAACTTTTAACTGCACTAATTTACAAAAAAGACATAACGGAAAAAATCTTCATTTGATATTTAATTACTTTATAGCAATATTCTGCAGTAGCATGCAAATAGTTAATTCGAGAAAAAAAAATCGCATAGGATTATTACGAGTCCCTCCTCACACAGATTAGCTTAATAACACGCGTCCGAATATAATTACACAACCGCTATTGCACAACATAATAACTTTAATTGCAATCTGGGATCTTTTTATTACCGCGCTAATTATGGTGACATAGCTGTTATGTGTTCTTGTAATCTTAAGTGTATATAATATATTTAATTATGCCAAAGATGGCACATATTTGTTAAAGTGCTGTAAATATAAGCTATTAGGCTTATATTGTGTAACGTTAGCGACACGTAATACCCGCGATTTAACGATATTCACGCACGAGTAAATAATAAGCGAACAAAATCACTTATGGAAGATAAAACAAAAAAAAACTTGAGTCTCGGAAACGCTTTCTTTCTGAGTTATAACCACTTTTTGCTTACCATAGAATTTAATGAGAACGCCTGTCAAAGCTACGAACAAAGTACTGTTATTTTCTTTTTGTAGAGGTAAACAATAATAGTGCTTGTGATTGAGATAGGATCTTACATCGAAAAGAATCTACATACGCTATTGTCAATCTGTATTTAATTTAAAAGATATTCATCAAGATGAAAATTTATTGAAACATCGGATATCCGCTGTATTTTGTACGATAATAATTTTAATAATAGTTTTAATATAATCCATGTATCGTAATTATAATAATAAATTTTAATTATACTTAATAAATTGCACGTTGTATTCTATATAAAGCAGAATAAAAATTTCCGAGGGTGATCTGTTTATTAGAGTCTCGTGGAAGGTCACTTATTCTATATATTTCGCCAGATTTTTATTAAAGGTCTATATCTGTCTCGAGCGTTATCGTGTATGACCTGCGCTGAAACCCTTCAATTACACCCGTTCTGAAATTAGAGCCACGCGTCGCATGCGTACACTTGCGAGAATGAAGCATGAGCGTTCCTCTGGCAAAGTAATTCCGCGATGCAGCGTAAGAGCGTAATTTCCCTTTCAGCGTGAATGAGATTAAAGCGTGGCGCGCTGAATGCGTGGGCCGCTTCTCTATAATGGAGTCCACGGCGCGTGTCCGGTGAATCGATCTTTAAGAGGGTTACTTCTTTTTTTTTTCTACGTCGCGTTAATAAAAAGCGGTTGCATATTATCGTCGATTACCGTGATACCTCTATTTTATTACGGATATTCGAGAATGTACCTGATCGGACTAAAGTCACTAAAGGACGAGCGTTGTGTTTGCGTGAGCAGTAAAGAGTATCGGACTTACAAGATCTATATTAATCGGCTGTAGCAACATCTATTCTGAATATCGAACGCAAGTTTTTAATAAGAAAAGTCGTTATAAGGTAGTTTGATTTAATAGTAATTATATATATAAATATTTTATTCATTCAAACGTAATGTAAATTGTATAGAAATATTTTACTCGTTTAAATACAATGTAAAAATTATATATAAATATTTTATTTATTTAAATGCAATTACGATTAATTAGTCCCAATTAGAAACGCAAAAAGTACAGAGAAGGCCCTTCAGAATTGATAACATTTTCATTGCGAGAACATTTTATTTTGAATTTCATGAGGAGAAACGCTGTGTGCCTATTTTCCGCCAATTCTACCTCCATATACACGAACGCAAACATGTATCTAAATATGCAGTATCTAAATGTGTGTGTGTGTGTTTTTGTTTGTGTGTATGCGTGTACGTTTGATATTTGAAGTACACTTTGTACTGAGGTCGAAATATTTATTGTTCTGATTAAACAATGTGTGGTCCAGCCTCAAAGGTGGGACATCCTCCCACCTTTAAAATCATTGAAAATTACAATCATAGGTTAAATTAATTATAGCTCATTTGATTCAAATTTCAACTTTACGCTTCGATTCCATTTCGCAAATTACATAAAAAAGAAGCTAAATGTAACGTTAATAAGCTTCATACAGACTAATCCTTCGCATACGAATGTAGTGTACATTCGCCAATGATTGGAAAAATTTTAAGTAAATATGGTCAGTTAAAACTTTTCGCTCGTCGTTTGATTAATAACACATCATTTTCTACTAATTGACATTGCAAAAATGACGAAGCCGATTAATAGATTATTTCTATCAGTAATCTTAAAGAAGCATTATCACGTGTGCTGCAGCTACATCAGACAGAAGACTTTAACAGCTGACTGAAAGATCACAAGGAGTATCGAGTGTGAAGAGCTCAATCGATCGAGAAAGATGATCGAAAACGGAGAAGAGGCGACTTCTTGCAACAGCAAGAATTTCGCTGTCGAGATGCGCCGCGTATACATTGATTAATAAAACGTGTGGGCGTCGACGTTGCATGCGTGGGCGCCGTTCAAACGTACATGCATATATATATGTGAACGGTATCGTCAAGAATACTTAAGAGGCGGTAGCGCGGAATCGTTTCGCGGAATGGAAACTGGATAACTGCCGGCTTTCAATGCGGCTTCGATCCGAGCACCGGCGATTACCCGCGTCGGGAAACTATCCGCCGTAAAACGATCGGCGCATAAAATCACAGACGTCGTTAACCCCCGGTTAATCATCGCCGCGACCCGTTGACTTTTCATTCATGCCCGCCGGAGACGGCGGTGCGAATTAATTCGGCAAAACGCGTCGAATCGATCGTGGCGGATTGGATTAGCGTGTGTAGCGAAATGGCAACACGTGTGAGTGACGAATGCTCACGAATCCGTTGTATCGCAGATTAGTATAATAATATGGTCTATACGCGCCAAAATCAATTCAGTTGATTAAACGGATCTTCAGCGTGTCAATGATTATTCATAATTTCTTGCAGCCTAATTTAAAAAATCCCTTCCTCTCAAAGAAAGAAATCTTCTCGATTGACAAGTAATAACATAATTAAGATATAATTAAGATATACATATTCTTTTAAATCTATTGAAACCCCAGAAATGATTTATCGCACAATAATGAATTTTATTCAAAAATATACGTTTTTTTTAATTATTTTGTAAGTTAATTTAAATATCTCTATTATTCGATCGGCTTTAAAAGATTAACCTTTAGTAGGACTAAACTCAGGGTCTATAATGTCGTTTATGTTGTTTTATTTTTCCTTTCGAATGTCACGTGTTAAATGTCGTTTAAAAGCATCTATAATTTCAATCGTTTCGAGATTTTATTTATAAATATTCTCACACTTTTTTCATAAAGGATATAAAATGATAATAATATATCAATTAGGATTAATAAAAAACTGATTAAGGATAATAATAGATGTTAACAGTTCCTAGTTAATTCAGATAAAAATAATATTACTTTACAATCCGTACTTTTTAGAAGACACTGACATTAATCGGTATATCGGTAACATTAAGTATATATATAGAAACACTTTGTATATATAGAAACACTACTTAATTTTTATACCAAAAAATAGAAGCAAATAGAATCTTATGAATAAATTCAATTTTTACATTTTTAGTATAAAGTCTTATAAAGTAAGAATTAATTTTACGCGCTATCTTATTATTATATCTAAACAAAAATTGTGTTTGCGATCACGCTGAACAAAAAGATTCAAAAAATATTTTCAAGAGAGAACGTGTAACGTTCATCAAAATGCCTTGAGGTTCGTTGTATCTGAAAACGAAAGGATACGCACGGCCGAAAGTGCGACATGATTTAACAACGGTCATTACGTTTATTGTAATATCTCGCACGTGCAAGCTTCTCGCCTACATAACATTCAGCGTCTCGAAGAAAGTCGACGCATCCGTCGACTCGCACTTTTTGGCGGCGATCTGTCGCGGTCGTGCCCCACACTTTCCCACGTCTATATCAGATATATCAGGCATTATAGACGTTTTAGCATCCTTGAGTGCTTTCCAATTGTAAAATCTCTAGACACTTTCATGCACGCGGCGACACAAGTTGTGTTCCAATTGCCATAATCGTCGACACAACGCTATATATTCGTACTCAGCCCGAGGGTTCCCATCAAGTAAAAAACATTTTAGGACATCTCAGCAATATTACAGCAACGTTGTAACTACTAGCTTGTGTTTTCTAATGACAATTACATGTTACTAATCTGCAGGAGCAATAGCCTGTATTTTTGTTGTTTTTTAATATAATAAAGAATTTTATTCAAAAATATACTATTTTTTTATTTCCTAAGTTATTTAAATACATATTATTCGGTTGACTTTTTGGGTGGCCAGAATTTTTGTTTTTTTTTTTCATTTAATACAAACGGAGAAAGCTTATATATTTAATCCAAAACCGTGCACGGCGTACATGTTTTTGTTACAATTAAGTCATGCACAATGCTACACTTTGTGCATTCTTGTAGATTGTATTAAGCAATTGAATAACCAATGTGATAACCAATTGGAAAGCACCCCTTAGTATTCTGAATACATTTTCTAAAGACATCATGTATTTTCCATGTACCGTAACTATGTCCGTAACAAAAAATGGGCAATAATTATCAGCTGGCGTTCGTCACATATTTTCAAACACGATGTTAAAAGATAATTACTTTCCCGTTGGTTAGAATACTGTTATACGTCTGTATTCGCCACGCTCGCGTCTGATTTTTAGAAAACAAGAAAACAGAGAAATTTATAAACAACGCCGCGTGCCTAAAGGATTATTATCCCGAGGTAAAATAAATCTTATACTATATCCTACTCTATTCTCTCTCTTTTCTCTCTTCTCTCTTTTTCTGTCCGCCTTATCTGCCTCTAGCTTGTTCTCTCTTCGGCTCGATAGATCGGAGAACGATGGGCGATTAGCGCCGCGTGTGAAAGGGAAAGCGAGTGGTCGACTTCACGGAGGAGGACGATCGACCCGACAGCATGGCGCGGTACACGACTCGAAACGACTCTCTCCTCCGTACGTAACGCGCGTTCGCCGTCTCTCCCGCGCTCTCTTCCATCCGCGTCTCTCCTTTTTTTTTCTCTCCCCCCTTTTTTCTCGCTGCCAGCCGTCCGCCCTCTCTTCTTGCGCACTTTTTGCAGCACACGATTCGAAAATCGATGAATAGGTAATTTGTCGGGCAGAACCAATCGGTTGAGTTTTTAAGATCTTCCAAGCACTCGACAAATCTTCCTATCGACGACGACTTCCCATGTCACGACTGATAGGACAATTATTCGAAACTATATGATTTAAAAATGAATGTATAATCTCGCAAATAATCTCGAAATGGAGAATAAATTCGGATACTCCGGCAATCTGAATTTCAATATTCAAAAGCTGAATATTAAGATTTTAATAAAATTTATAATTATATAATTTTAATGAATGCGATTTTTTTAGCTAAAAATCTTATTTATTCCAATTGTGACATTTTCATTATCATAAATAATTAGTTTCATACTTTTTACATTAAAGTTCAAATTCATCAAATTATCTACCAATTGCAGTTCATGATTTAAATATAATTGTGAGATGTTTGTTGAATTATTGAAATAATAATTATTAAAGAAAAAAAAATTTATCCCGTAATTTTTATTTTTAGATTTTTCAAAACTGCAGAATCAGTCTTGAATAAACAGGTTTCCCATTATTAAAAACTGTTTAAATACGCTTGTTTATTTTTTTTCTATTACAACTTGTATATTACTTCCTGATAAATTCAGTTCACTGATAAATTTTACGCGACTGTAACACGAATGACGTAAAATTTATAATCAAATTCTAATTCGGGGAAAATTACGTAAAACTGGACGTAAATATGTAAAACCAAATGATTATTCAAGAAATAACTGTTCAAGATTGAATCAGTCTTGAATAGTCATTTATTTTTGTATGTTTACGTCCAGTCTTACGTAATTTTTCCCGAATATTAGAAGTTGATTATAAATTTTACGTCATTCGAGTTACAATATTTATCAGTCGCGCAATATTTATCAGTGAACAATATTTAAATTTAAATCATTAACAATATCAAACAATAAAAACGTCAGTGGCCAAAAGCAGTGAGCAGGAAATAATATAGAAAAGTAATATAGGAAGGTATAATAGAAAAAAATGAACAAGCGCGTTTAAATAGTTTTTGAGAACGGGAAACCTGTTTGTGAATTCGCAATTCTTAATCATATACATATTTATTTCGAAGGTATAAGTTGTTTCAACGCTATTCGGCACTCTCGTCGTAGCCGTGTGATTCGCCATGCCGGAACGAGCCGCGAGAAAAATTATGAATGAATCCGCCGTAATTGCAAGGTTGCGATTTTACGGACTGGATTACCATACTTGCGTTATGTAGAACCATGCAAATGCTGCGAGAAACCATTCATTATAATTGGCTTTACTATGATTAATGGATGGCATTACGGGATGAAGAATTGTCGGATTCATTACAGCTCATAATCAGTCAGTTTACATTTTCATAATATATGCAGTTGCAACATTAAACTCTTCTCTTCACTCGAGTATGTTGATACATAGTATATCGACTTCTCGTGTACATCAATAATAATGAATAGCAATTTCTTCACACTGAAAGAATAATTTTGTTGAAGAATCTAAAAATTTAGCTAAATACAGACTTGAAAAATAATTTTGCTGAATCATCAAAACGATTAAGTAGGATGACAAAATTGCTAGAATATCAAAATATGTTACAATATTACTCATCATACTTAAGATTCCACTTAAGATTCCTAGAAAATTATTTTGATGATCCAACAAATTTATTTTCAGATCCATATCTAGCCAAATTTTTAGATTCTTTAGCAAAATTTCGCTTTCAGTGTGTCAACACTTTTTTTAAATTTATCAATTCAACGTTACATGAGAATTAAATAAAAATTATATTTCCAAATATGGCCGAATTGAATTATTCCTCCTCTCGTGCGGCATACATTATACATGTGTTATATAATATTTTTCATTTCTTTTTTAGATTTTATCTCCCTCGATCTCTCATGTGCGAATATTTCACAGAAAAAACATGCGGGAACTCGATGCGGAGGTGCTATTATTTACATTGTACGACACGTACGTCCCGGTGTTTTCTATAATTTGCCTTGCGACACTATCTCCATCGGCGATCGATCGATCTCGCGGCGCGTACACGCATTGCGAATCGCGATTGCTCATACACGGATGTACGGGATGCGGACATGTCGACATATATGCGCACACGCATACGCGCGTGTATACGCGCGAGAGGAGCCGCAAGGATGAGAGCATGAGTTTCGCGCGCGTACCTACATGCATCTCGGTGTTTCCGCGTTGCTATGCTAATGAGAGAGCGTCCCGATCGTCGAAGATGGCTATCCTTGGATGGACTTCTAGCTCACTACGTCAGAGATTCGATCGCACTGAAATCGAAGATGCTTCGTTGGACGTGGAAGGCAAGCGCGATTCGCTCTCTCTTTACAGTCTTTACATAAAGAAAGAACAACTGGTTCGCTTGAGTAGCCCTTGGCAAAAGTCATTATCTCCACTCGAAATTCTTTTTGGCGAAAGTAAAAAGCTTGTATAATTTCTCTCATTCAATCTACCAATAATATCGTTTTTATTTTTAATTAGTTTAGGAAAATTCATTGTTTTAATTAACATAATATGTATTAATTAATATAACATGAAAAGTACAATTTTTATTTTTTTTTAATATTTCTATTATTAAAATACAATTTCAATTATTACAACAGATGCATTTGACTAATATTACAGTTAAAGGAAGAATTTTAATTGATTTTGAATGGAAAATAGTCGAATGTGTGTTGAATTAAATAATTTTGAATGGAATGAAATATCTGTTATTTTTATTAAAATATGAGTGATGTACGGATTCTAATATTTAATTTTTTTTTATGTAGTTACTTTTGCAGATAGGCTATTCACTTATAAATGCGAAACTCTATTTTAAACAGCTATCGTGTACATATTATACGATCGTAAATTTTTTATCAATTTAATAAATACAAGCTTCTTAAAAAAATTTTTTTATTAATACGTTATAAATTCATCGATAATGCAGAATGAATTTTATAAGGAATCTGGACGTGTAGAAATAATGCTAATGAACAGATTGCATGTCATCAGAAGATAAAAAATTTTGTAATACTATTAGCTCAAATATATTAGTTTGACTTTTCTTTCATTCAGCAATGTTTTAAAAAAACAAGAAGAGATCTTCGAAACTTATGATTTTACAAGTCTTATGTCTCATAAAGAAATTTAAGATTTTTTTTTATAGGGTGACTATGCTAATGTAAAAACGTTCCAAAGATCAAATTTATCCTTGAACGAGATTCGCACTAGGACACGACGACTCGAGTTCCATTAAAAACGAGATTTATCGACAAAGAAAAAACAAGGTTTTTAATAATCGTAAAAAAAAATATTGATACGATAAACATGACAGAATATACTTAAAAAAATTATTAAAATATAGCGTAAGCGAAAATGGAGTCATGTCTAAAATGCAATCGAAAACGCCGTAAATTAGAAAAAAATATCTTATGTAACAAGTCATGATTCGGCGCGTTTTGCTGAAGCAATATTTTACTTTAATAGTAAACAGGAAAATTTAAATATACAGAGTGTCCCAAACTTTTGACACACGCTTTTGGATAAGTAGATCGGATTAAACTGAGTTAAGAAATCTTCTATCATTTTGCAATTTTCGCAATAATTAACGAGATATTAATTTCTAAAGATTAAAATAAATGGGAAAAATCGATGCATAAGACAACTTTAAGTTACCATTTTTATGTTAAGTTCTTTATGAAATATCTTGAAACTTCTTTATTCTGTTGATTTTGAATACTTTACTTATTAATAATTAAAAAAAACTTACGAAAGTTGCAAAATGATAGAGAACTTTTCGACTTAGTTTAGTCTGCTCTATTTCCCCACAAGCGTTGCGTCAAAAAGTTTAGAACACCCTGTATATCGCAAAACGAAAAACTATTGTGATGATATATTACATAAATCAAAATTTATACAAAAAATGATATTGGTTAACAATACTAGCTAACAACGATCTAATTGAAAATAATCTTGTTAATTAAATAACATATTAATTAGTTGGAACAAATAAAATCTATTGAAACAGGAACATTACATGTTTGTTTCATTAATACTGTGAATTGAAAATTAAGATTATTTTTAATTAAACTGTTGACTAAAATGCTATTAACATTATTGTTTTCCGTGTAACAAAAACAAAAATAGTACAAAAATACGTCATTCTTAATTCGCAAAATATATTGCGAACCATGTCGATATGTGTTAGGAGAATAACTATGTAAACTTCAAAATGATAAACAAGAACTAATATAGAAAGGAGCTACTTCAGCTTATTATTAGATTCCTCCACTATGAGTGTCCGGGATTAAGAGGCGTATGTTATAAGACGCGTGGGTCTCAAGTGTTCCACTCAACAACAGACGAAGACGATACCAGAGACGGATAGGAGCCTCGAGGATGGTTGATCTCGAAATCTTTTGTAAACGAAACATAATTGCGAATACGTGAAATTCGGTCAAGTTAAATATACAGCGTTAATGAAATATCTACCTAATTCAGCGTTGTGATGTTGATACGTAAAAATTAATTCCACTGTATCTCAAGAAATGTTATTATAATCAATTTTTAGAAGAGCGATATCTTTTTAACACTACGAAATATGTAATGGTAAAAATTAATTCTGCAAAAACTGTTCCTGCAACTAAGTGGTCGTGATTTCGTTTTTACATGACCCAGAAGATCTTACTGGAGACCGTTAGCTGAAATAAAATAGCATACGTGAGAAAAGAAATTTGTAAAAGTATACGTTAAAATTTATTTGTATATCGCTCGATTTTATTTGACTTTTATTTCTTTTTCGAAATAAAATATAAAAATTCAGTTATAATAAAATACACATATATTTTTTATCGCAATCTGTAGTTTTATCTATTAATAAATCTTTCATCATCTATTAGTTAGAACCAAGAATATCCATATCCTACTTTCGAGACGAAACGTGGCTATCGGACCTTAATTCAAGATAACATTACATACAGTTACGCTTAACGCTAAGCGTGTACGTTTATATTTAGGTATACATGAGAAGAGGGATGAGCACAAAAAGTGAATCCAGTTCTATACGCCGATTTAATCGAATCGTTTGTTTAAAGAATCAAACAACAAGAATAGAATATTAATCGCAGGCATGATTTTAAAATCATGTGATTTTGCGATTAAAAAGCCAGTTGCATATCGCACTACGAGGAAAGAAAATCATAGTGCGTGCAATAACATCGCAAAATCGCACATCTTCAGGTATAACCAGCACGAAACTTCGGGCTCGTCGAATCTCGATACGGTCCGCGCGAGTTAGGATCCATCGCTTGCGCGAGTATTTTGCTAGCGTCGGTTTTCTCTCCCTAGAAACGGTCTCGCTTCCCGGTAGGCAGCGCAGTCACGATTATAATGCCATACAGAGAATCGACGCCAAGTCGTGGGGTCACACGCGGGGTCGCCGTCGGGTTGCAAACCCCCGTCGGGTGCGACCCACGAGAAGAAGGAAGAAGAATACGCTCCCCCTCCCCCCCTCCCCCTTCGTCCCAGCTGCACCTCCTTTGACCCGCGCTCTCACCCTCTATCGGCTTCGTGGGAGAGTCGATATACGACCTGCGAGCAACGTCGCCGTCTCCGATCTGCACAAAGTCGTTAACGAGTCTCCTCGTTATCTTTAGCGTTTAGTTTTATACATGTGCATGTGTATGTGTGTGTGTGTGTGTGTGTGTGTGTGTGTGTGTGTGTGTGTGTGTGTGTGTGTGTGTGTGTGTGTGTGTGTGCATGTATGCATGTATACACGTACACACATATCGTATACACGTACGTTGCTCACCTAGACGGCTGGTTATAAGAGAACGGCGGAAAGTGGGAGAGATCGAGAATGCGAGAGGAGAGAGAGAGAGAGATGCGCCTGGACACGAAGCTGGAGAACCGCGGGAAGGTCGTTCCCTCTCCTCTTCCCTTCCCTCTCTATTCTCTCCCCCTTTCACCCCCGCCATGGCCGATCCTCGAAGACATACAGGTACTTTCTCCCACAGTTTTTCGGTGCCTTCTTTAACATGTACGAAGACCGACGATGACAACGACGACGGCATCGTCGGCGACGTCGTAACACCTACAAGTTATAGATACAAGCTAGTTATACAAGAATCGTTCATTTATTTTGGAATCTTATTCGTCACCTGGAATGTAACTGAAAGTGAGGATTTGTAATTTGTATAGTAATCGTGATTTGAGAATAGTCCAAGAGAATTCTTGACTTTCCATCGACAATCGATTTTTCAGCTCGAATTTCGAATTAAATTATATATAGAAAACAATCGTTAACACAATCGTACACAATAATTAATAAAAATAAATATTATAGAATAGAATATAGGAATAAACTTTTATTCTTAAACAGGTTAGAAAAAAAGATTATAACATTTGCTTAATTTCGCATGTTTTAATGTAAAAACCGTAATATAAAAATTGTAAATTTTCTATTCTCTTTAATCATAAATAAACAAAGGACGTAATTTTCACGTCGAAAAATAAATATAAAACAATTCTACACACCATTCTGCTATTGAAATTGAAATTAAATTGTCTGTTATAGTGAACTGGAAAATTGAGTAACCATTCGAAAATACTGCAACGATTGAATATTTTTTGAAGTCTTCATTTTTTTTCATCATACAAGTCGATGAATTGATCCAAGGCAATAAGAATAACGACGCAAGCCAATAATCTTGATTTATGTAATTTATGCAAATACGCAATTTAGACTCGATTTGTCACTCAGATCCAAGGTGAGCACATTGTAATCTACACGGATATTGCTGTGTTTTAATGTAAAAAGCGTTATAAAAAAAATGTAACCGATTATTTACCATTCAGTTTTGCGGGCTGGCGATGCGAGAATTACACATACATTGCTCATTTTTAACATTAGGCTAGCTTCAATGATGATAGCTATACGCAAATGTAGTTTCGACATGAACATTTTATTTTTAGATCCACAGGTTACTCTTATTTTTGGCAGGTATCGACACAAGCAAACTTCGCGACACTCAATAACGGATTTATTTATACGGAATAATGCAGTTGCATTTTGATTTGACATGCGACGTGACAAGTTATATTTTCATCGTAAAATTACATTATATAAGAAAGCAACAAAGGAAAAACGATACCATTTTCAAATAATGTCATCACATAGCTTTTAAGGTTAATATTTAGTGCAATAATATAATAATATAAATTTAATATAAATTAATACATTTAATAATCTCTAGATAGTAATACACGTAATAATCTCTAGATAGTAAAAATTATCGAGATGCGATATTAAATATATTGCAGTGGAGAATCTGCTGGTTTCTTCGCGTATCTCTACGCGGCGGTGAAAAACAATGTTAGCGAGAACAAATTGCCGAGCAGAAGAGGATCAAAACTTAACGTGTTGCGCAAAACACCTCTGCCGGCGAATTTTTTCAAAAGAGGGGGCGTTTTAAGATTTCGTTACGCCATCGTGCAATTTCGCTGATTTACGATCCCTTCTCTCTATCGCTCGTACGACCGATCATCTAACAGAGAACAAAAGGATCTACCACATAGCCGATATGACTGGCCAGAGAAAAGCAGCGAGAGCTCAGCTAGTCTGTCTATTATTATTTGTGTGAAGTCATGTGGATTACGTGAAATCGTAGATGGAAGTATATCTAATATATTTTTGAGAAGTAACGTTTATGATATATCATATGAATTGTTCATTGAAGATGGCCCGAAGTAGAGAGCCGAAACTTTTGACTTATTGACTTATTAAAAAGAATATATTGAATAATTATTTTGCTCTCTAATTACCGAGCTTGACTGTTATTTATCCGATATGTTTTCCTTTATTTTTTTAATTAATATTCTTTTGCATATATTATTGTTTAATATTATTATTTGTATATTATTATTTAGTATATTATATATATATATATATATATATATATATATATTACTATCTACATTTTTAGAAAATGCCTAATGAAAAAAACAAAATTGTATAACTGCACATACATTATGTACATTTCCTTACGTTTCACTTTAGAAAGTTATGTCAAATCTTTAGGGAAAATGATAAATCAGAGAAAAATTTAGAAATATCTCCAGAAATTATATATAAATTTATAAATATCAAGATGAATTTTCTCAGAACTTAATAAATATTTCAAAGTTTATCGATATCCTCTCTCTCTAACATGAAAAAGTTTTAATAAGATCTTTTTTTACCAAGGAAAAACTTTTATTTATACAGAAAAATATTATTTATTGCAAACATAAAAAAAATAAATGTAAAGGTCAGTACCTTGATTTTTTAAAAATTATTTTCCCATGAAGTTTACACTCAGCACTTGCATTGTCGACTCATCCATTGATTCTACTTCGACTGAACGCAATACATCGACTTTGATTATTGAAGAAGCGCTCTCGGAGAAAAAAGCGAAAATTGTGAGAGTCTGCACGTAATACCGGGTTTCATCGCGTTTGACAGATGACTAATGCAGAACTACCGCGATAGGGACGTACGGACCTACGGACACCAGTTGAAAGCCGAGCCTACAAAGTCGTTAACAACGTTGCTTGGCCTTGGTCAGAAGTCTTTGGTTAACGGGCCGGAGGGATTTTTCCCAGATCCGATATCTACTTCCTGCTATTTACTTTGTGGCTCCTGTATCCTCTTTATCATTGTCCTCGTGGCGTTTTATCTAACAGGCGTATATTAATAATCCCTCCCCCGCATGTGTCTCTCTTTCTCTTGGTGTTTAGCACGTGTCGAGATCTCGGCGAATTTTCTCTGGCCGTGAGCGCGATCCTTTATCGATCGCGTGATTTATTTTCGCGCGCGAGTTTCGCACGCCGGGCTCGTCTTGCGAATGCAAAACATTTCTTTCGACACGTTTTACCGCGCAATGTGGAATTCAGAAACAGAAAGTAGCAATACGTGTTAGTTATATTATAAATTATTTATTATATTATTCTTTTATGTAATTAATATAAAGTAACAAAATTTAATACGAACTATAAAATTTGAAAATGTTTCAAACAATTTAATATTTTATTGTATGATTACTGTAATGTTGATTCTTACAATTATTGCAATAAACATTTATGCAAAACGTTTAATTTGTATTAAAAGTGTAAAATCAAGGGATATATAACAAAATATGACAAAAGTTTAAAAAAAAATATTTCTTTTTAATTATTTCTTGGAATCAGACGAAGTGTCTGTTAGATTTTTGAATACTAAAAATGTTGCCACAAGTTAAATTTCATTAACACGTTAGGCTTGAAATAATTAAGATTCAATGTGTAAAAAATGACTTTTTTACCATTATTTTTGTCACTTTTTTGCGATATTTGACTCTTTTTGTAAAAAAAGACATTGAAATTCTGAAGTCATATGAATGTATTTTTCATTCTCTAAAAAATATTATTTCGCTTTGTAATATCATACATTTTAGTCACATTATGAAGGTTTCAAGTATATTTTTAAAAAATCAAGGTACTGACCTTTACATTTATTTTTTTTATGTTTGCAATAAATAATATTTTTCTGTATAGTAAATCTTCTTCTTTTACAACAATGAAATTATATTTATAATTTCTAGTTTGTAAATATTGATATACATGTAAATTTATAATTATAGATTTCGTTAAATATATCTAAAATTTATGAAAATTCAATTCGAATATGATTATAACAAAGCATACGCTGTTGTTACTTTTAATTAATTATAACAATACCTACATATAAAATTATTGCTAAATTTAATATCGTTTGATCTATAAAACGCAAAGAATGTTCCTTAACCAGCACCTGTGCAATACGATGTAGCGATAAACATTTCTAACAAATCGTTTATATTTAAGACGTATGATTGTTTTTTGATTTTATTATACTCCTGAAGGAAAAAGTAATTAAGATAAAGACGAACAGTTTGCTTCATTTATGCATCATGGCATTTTGTCGATGCAAAACGATAATCAAATACGCTTGTCATATATAAAGCCTGCACATGCTTGTTTTTCTGCTAGATTACTAGCTGGATTAAAATCTTACCATAGTATTGGCTGGATGCTGACACTGATAATATCGCAGCCAATACGATGGCAAGATTCTAATTCAGCTAGCAATTCGCCGCTGGCTTTAGCCATTGAGCGACTCGTTCCAATCAAGTTTTAAAGGATACGACTGTGCGATTCACGTCGCTACCTGTTTACACGAGTATTGATATGTAAGTGGTAACACGGTGTCTGTATTATACATATATGCGACAGTCTTACATACGCAGCAATGCGCTACTGCAAAAACAAACACCAGTCACTTACGAGTTTATTTGTTGGCCCCTTTGTGGAACATTATCTATTATTCATCTTGTCTACTGAAATATTTTAATCTGATGCACAAACATTTGAATATATGGTATTTTAAAACAATAAACTGTTTGAAAATATATATTGTAATTAATTTAATATTGTTATTTTGAAACGTTACTTTAATGTTAAATATTTTACGTTTTATAAATAAAATTGTTTTAAATATCCTGTCTTTTGCATTTTAAATTAATATCAACAAATGAGTCATATAAGATATAGCTAAACAATTTACATATACAAATAACCACTTATTTAAATATGTGATTTGATTAGCTATATATAATAAAATAATAATTAATATCTAAATGTATCTTCATATTCTAGAAATATTTTGAAGCCTTTAATTTAATATGTTTAGCAAAACTATTTTTTTGAGGCATTTTTTAGCAACAATTAAATATTTTGTTTATGGCGAAAAATTTAGTTATTTTTTCAAAATAATTTCTCTCCTTTGTAAATATCATAAAATATTTATTTATTTCAACTAAATAATTTAATTCAAAATTACAGTTTTGTTCGATTATACGTTAAAAAATTTTTGATCGGAATTTCAACCAAATTTTTTGTTACAACAAAATTTTAGTTTGCTGAACAAAACATTTTTCCTAATATATAGCGAAGCTTATACATATGTAATCTTACATAATGAAACATGATAATAACAAGCAGATAGTAAAAGAAGGTAATTTACTAAACAGCATCATGTCTTCTCAAGATAATTATGACAATTAGAAAGAAAATACGTATACAATTGTCTCTAAATGAAGTTTTATCACGCCGTTTAAGGACTGCACTTTGCTGCAGGAGAAACGCTATTCGTGCGGAAATATTGTATGCAATATTAAAGAAAACACTTATAACTGTTTATATCGCAAAGGCAAAGGTTCTTACTTTGTTGAGAACAGAATGTTTGCACGAAGTAGATAAGATGTCAATACGCGTTTATTAATTCCGCTCGTAAACACCAATGAGAAAACAAACGGATAAAAGGTTGTATGTTCTCCCTCACGTTCGCGTTTGCCGCGTTAGATATTCCGGGAGCCTGCAGGGTATGTATTCTATATCTATATATACACGCCTTTTCGCAACAAGCTTGTCAATTATCTTATCGATTTATCGTGCACGAGTCGCACCGGCCGATCAGGCTTAACCGCATCTTTGCTTCAGCATGGCTCCAGAAAAAGCTGTATAATTAATTTCACATATAAGAGCGTATTTTCATTGCAAATTTGGTTTTTCACTCGGACGTTAATATTACATTTATTTTTTATATTATTTATTATTGCTTCTTATGTTATTTGTTTTCATAATTAATTAAGAAGTGAATTAATTTACCTAAAATTATTAGATTGTTTGAAAAAAATTAATACATTATTTAATTAATTAAGGGAAACGAACTTATTTTTGATCAAAGCGGATCTTGATAAAGCGGGAGCTTAAATATTTTAGAGTGAATTTATATACATATTTAATTCTGCAAACCGCGCGTGTCGAAATCTATTTCGCCCTTGAAACGCAATCAGAACTAGAGTATTTAATAATTATTAAATTGATAAGCAATTTAATAATTTTTTGAGGTTAAAATTAATTAATTTTAAATTATTAATAAATTATTAATAAATTAATTTAATTTATAAATTAAAATCAAATTTATTTTGGTAATCAAAGTTTAATGTTCTAATATCAAAAATTGAAACATACTTGGAGATTTCACAACACGATTACCTTTTATTACTTGCGGACCATAAAACATTTCGAAGTGCACAGCAAATAGCACAACCTTCCGTATTTCTCTACGATTAACTATAAAGTAGATACGGATCGCATGAATCCGATTCCTCTGTCTCAGCTGATACGATGGGAATACGTATCGTATCGTTTCGAGAGATGAAAACGGCGGTGGCGGCGGTGCAATCTGCAGCTTACATTAAGTAACATTACTCGTTCCGCACGCCAATTACTTACGTTAAGTAACCGTAAGAGATTCCTATTTGCCGGCTTCTGATCCTGCCGACACGGAGACAAGCGGTAATTATGCGTTTACGAGGACACGCGCGAGCTCGCTCACTACTTTCATTTCTCCAATCTTACGACGGAAGGTAGTTCTCTCGTTCCTCCTGTTTCTTGTCGCTGTCGTTCGAATTTTAATAGAACGAACAGGAAACTCGTATAGGTATATACGCGTGGCTCATCGATTGCTAAGCCTTAAGTACAATGAAAAGCACAACCAATAAGAACAGAGAATTAGAGATTTCAATCTAAACGTGCATTCTAGTATTCATGATTTCTGATAGATTGAAATTTGTTATTTCCTGTTCCTATTGACTGTGCTTTTCGTTGTGTTTAAGATTTAAACTTGCAAAACGCGCGAGCACATTCGTGTGCTTCGCATAGAATGTTGCAAAATTCTTGTTTATATATGCGAAGTGGCGCGAATGACGCGCGTATTAGCGCGTTATGTCTTTTCGCTAAGTGCGCCTTTATGTCGTTGCCTTTGGCATGCCACTGATCAAAAAAAAAAAAAGAAATAGAAAAAAAGAAAGAAAAAAAAACAATTTTTATCCGCCAGTAGAAATGTTAACAGAGGTAATGCGCGTGTTTCCTCAACCAATCGTGCGAAACATATTATTACTGAATTCCCGGGATTAAATGCGAAAAATCGAAAGCTCCGGCTCATTCATCAAGTTACTCTTTCTCTTTAGAGAATACTTCGTACTTTACTATTCGCCTGTAAACACGATTGACATTTCGTGCACTCTGTATATTTTTACTCTTTACTGTTGAAAATCTAAAACAAAAACAATTTAAAAGAATTGCTAAATAGTTGTGCTAGAAAGATACTTATTTATTATAAATTTATTTCTCTTTACTGTACATTATTATCTATCAATATTGTTTTTTTTTATCGTTTTTATCTTTTTTTACATTTCTTCTTTTTATAATATAAATTTTAAAATTTATTTCTTTTAAATTATTACTTAAAAAATTTATTCATTATATTTTTATTATTTACATAAAATTTGTGGAGTCAAGAAATTAAGAAATTTGAGAATTTTGACTTTTCTAAAAAGTCAGTTTACAGAAAGACTGCAATTTCGACCTCCCTACACGTAAATCACATCTTTAATTTTGCGCTCAAATCGATCACACGAACATATCCGATATTTCGATCACGATCGGTTTCTTCTCGGCCGAGCAAGCATTCCCATCGCTGGAGAAGAACCTCTCGATTAAGTATCTTTCCTTTTCTACGGAATTGGGTATCCTCGGCGAATGGTGCGCGCGACCTCGCTATCCTGCGCGTATAGGTCGTTTCACCTGTCACCTGCGCAGGAACGAAAGAGAGAGGACGATCGCTGCGGGCAAAAAAGGAAAGGACGAGCCAATAAGCAAGTAGTCGCAGACATCCCGACTGACCGGAATCGCTTGGCGAACGCTCGACTATGAGACCCCATTGGCTCCTTCACAGCCGATGAAAAAAACGAGGTCACACTCCTGCGTCGAGATTAACAAATCATACACATGCAAGTGTCAATCCCAAATTCTTTACAAAATAAGATATCTGTCTTTGTTAATGTGCCAATTTACTTATTATCTAATTAATTATTAAATATTGTAGTTATAATTTTGTTTGCTTGAAATTAATATCGGTTTTTCAACTGTTTCTATTTTTTATAATATTTTTTCAATCTAAAAATGTTAATATTTTATAATGCTTTGATAAAAATTTAAAAAATGTTTATCCCTATTATATGCTCTCCTCTCCAAGAGACAATGTCCCTATTAGTGTCCTTTTTGTATGCCTATCCGCATTAATTTACATACTTATTTTTACATAGTTACGGAAACGAATATAAGCTAATTGTTTAAATTAATAACACATACATCATTATTTTAATTATACTTATAATTTTAATGTACACTCGTAACAACGTTTTCAGCTTCAATATAGGACTTACTAATAAGAACAAGCTCAAAATTTTGCGATATTACTGGACTCACATAAATTCCTCATATCTTTAAAAAAAATGTTTGCTATATTTTAATAGTTAAAACCAGAATATTATCTTTGGTACATAATAATAATTTAATTTAATAAAAGAATACTTTATCTTATTTATTTGTGCTAATTTTCTTTGTGGCTTATTTAAATACAAAGGCATACTAATAGGGACTCTCTATGTTAAATGATTAATTTTCTTCATAGAGAAACATATCGACATGTACTATTCTTTCTGGTTTTTATCCCTCATTTTCATGAACATAATTCACGTATAAATTTATGTTACTTTATATTATATGATACTTTAATTCTATTATTGTCAAAGCTAACATACTTGTAATAATTTATTAGGCTAAGTAATTAAATTATTATTATTTTATACACATTTACACATAAAAATAAAAATAGAATAATTCAATTTTTTCTTTTGTATAATTTACTTCATTTTACGATGTAATTAATATATTATGTAATAATATGTTTTTAAATGAATTATTAAAATTTCAAAGTAAATTTATCACGAAATGTAATTAAACGGTAAAATATACTGGAAAATACTCTCGTTCTCAATTCCAATAATAGAAGATATTCGAAGTTAATTCGATTTGTCTTAATTTCAATTTGTCTTAACATCGTTCCATGGGATGCATTTCATTCGTTATTGTTTATAAAACGCGGATATTTCTATCGTTTATATTTAAATAATCGAGAGATGGCAAACTCCGGAAATCAAGTAGCATGCCTGAGTTTAATGCTCGCGTGGAGATATGCAAAAAGTATGCTGATGCCAAAGCGGACATGCACGTGGCGAAATAGCATTCTGCATATAATCCGCGACAGTTGGAGGAAGAGCGGTAAGGCATTGCATTTCGAAGTTGCTTTACCACAGTGTGTACACAAGCATGCCTTGCGTGGGTGTAGAAGAAATCGCGATCATTAAATCGCCACTGGAAATCTAGCGGGATGCGAGTGCAAAGTGCTGATACTCAAATAAATGCAAAATAAATGGAAATGTTAAACGACAAACTTTAATGATTCTGATAAGGATTATCACAAAAAAACTGAAGATATTAAAAGTTTAGAAATATATTGATCAGTGTGAGAAATATATTGATAAAATATGAAATATGTCGATAAAAGATTGAATAAATAATTAAAAGATTGGTAACTAATTAAAAAGCGAAGGAAAGAAGAATAAGAGATTTGTATATTAATTAGAAATGAAAATATATATATAACCAAAAGATAATAATTATATTATACTTGATATATTTCAAAATTGCTGTTGATATTTAAATAATAGCAAAAGAATGCGAAACATAGCGGTTAACACGCAGTTAATACAGGAAGTAAGATCTAGATGCTATATTACGACTTTCTTCATATTATATATCTGACTTGGATGACAGCAGCCAGCCACGAGTCACATCGTCCCGTCTGTAGGAGAGAAGCTCTCGGTACCTCGATCCAACGAGAGATGAATGGTGCCGGATGGTAGTAAAAGCGCGTTATAACGACAGTGAATAAATATTGGAGTACACGAGCAGTATTACCATACAATACGCATACCGCGTAGAGTCGTTTTGCGGGCCACGCAAGGGTGCGACGCTTGCTGTTGTCGCTCCTAGAACCGTTTTCTCTCTCTTTGTGTATGTGAGTGTGTATTTCTTTCTCTTTCTCTATAGCCTTCTCCCTTTGATCGCCATTAATCACCACGATCTTCCATCTAGTCCCACGCAACCATAGCGTTGGGTACACTATACGTGACATCGAAATACCAGCGGAAAGGCCTTCTCTCGATTAACTGTAAAATAGGACCTCATGCAACGCGGATATCGCTTATCTCGTAGTACGCTCTGTTCTATATCGACCTTTCGACACCGTAGACGTGGACGGGGCGAACTAGGTTTTCCTAGTAATTACTTAATAAGGTAAATATGTCTCAGTAATTGAACTAATAAGAAGGTATAATCAGTTTTATATTATTATTGATTAATTAGTAGCATTACGAAAGAAATTAATATCTACATTAAAGTTTGTTTTGTCGATAATCAAAAAATATTATGATAAATTAAAAAAAATATATAAATACAAAATTTCGTTGATATACTATATTGATTGTAACTGAATTTCTAATAAAATAAAGTTTTTAAATTTAATTTTTAGTTTTTTTTTTAATATAAAAAATACACAATATTTAGGTAAATATACAGTACAATATTTTTAAAAAAATTCAAAAATATAAAAATTATCTTTAATCATCAAGAATAAAAATATACATATGATCATTTCTGCGAAACTTGAAACTTAAACTATTTTTCTTGCAATAATTTATATGTCTTGCAAAATTATATGTGTCTATTACTTATTTTAATACAAAATATTTAACTTCTTTTTAGTTTATCATTTTTTCTTGCTGTTAACAAATATTTTATTAATTACAAATATATTGTTCATTTTTCAATTACTGAGCACATTTAGTTATTGGGACATATATTTACTTTATTAAGTATATTATCGATGGAAAAATACTGCGAAAAAAGAGTCAATCTGAAATTCCGATTTTAATGTATTATAATCAATATTCGTATAGAAATGTTAATTAACGAATCTTCATCATCCGTATCTTCATGATAATAATATGTTATTGATGATATCAATAATCTTTTCTTTTTTCAGAATAATATCCTATAGTATCTATTAACATTTGCATTGTTTGACATGTATAATTTTTAATACCATGGCAATCGTAATAATTATTGTACTCCGCGTCTGAAATATGAATATGCATATGCAACCATCAATCTATATTTTTTTTCTTTTTCACATAATTACCATCTCCATAATTAAATATCCAGGTCGTGACCTGACTTTTAAGTATCTCTTAGCGCTGTTATTTCTGTTGAATTATACAATCACAAATAAGCCGACAAATAGGCCGTTAAACTTTTGCGAATTAAAACTCTGAGTTATTCATATTAAATATATTAACTCTTTGTGGACATTAATCCGTTTGGGCATATTTCTTTTTATTTTGTAACTCGCTAAATTTTTATGAAATTTAATTTATGGAAATAATTTTTTGGATAATGTTTTTTTGCTTTATTCGAATCTGAGGTCAAAAATAAAACATTCAAAATGTGGATCCAATATGGGGAACTAGATAGAATTTTTACAAAATAATTTGATTACTTTTTTACCATTATAATATATAATACATATATAATCAAGTGTATATATAAAGTTTTCAAATTTACTTTGAAGTTCATTAGTGCTACATAAATAGTGATTACTGATTTTCAAACTTATGAGTCTTATGACATTAGATCCTCCTTCATTGGAGGTTATTATCCTTTTAAAATTCAACATTTTCAAGCTACATTCAAATTTAGCGATACCGTTTAAAATCGAGTGTCATGATATAATAATAAAATTATTTTTTTAAATTTAAATTTTAGAATTTTGAGAGCAGAATCGAATTCAGCGACAATCCTTAGAAAATAAGATATTTTAATTTTCTTGATTACAAAGTTTCCGTTATCAAAGGGTTCAGTAACTTTGTTACATCACGCGGTACAAATTCATCAATAAGCACCGCACATACTACATACGAGATTACCTACGAGACAGAAAGCGTCGACCTCCGCATTTAGACATTAAAATTCCAATCTCAGAAAAAAGCTCGTGCGATTAAGTTCTAACCGGATTCAAAGAGAATTCACACATCAACCACCGCGGTTGGTCTTTAAGGACGCGCGAGCGTGAAGTTTCAAGATGTGAGCAAACGAACAGAAACGATCGCACGTCATTAGATCCTGTTGGCCTGCTGTCTCGGAGGAACGGCCGACGCAACGTAAGCTTGCATCCCGCCGACGCCGAACGAGGGAGACGCAGCGACGTCGGCGTGGCCGCGTCCGACAAGGATGGTAGAGACAACACAAGGCGCGAGAGGAGATCAGGAGGCTGGAGAGTAAGAGCTAGAAGCGCGGTCGGAGAGGGCCGGGAGGGGAGTGGGTGAGCCGACCTCTGACCCGACTCGCGAGGGGCGGCCGGGGGATCGCGGCACCGTGGCGCATAGCTCAGGCATAGCTCGAGCATAGACACACAAGCGCGACTCGCCCGCCTTTCACTTCGCGAGGAGACGAAGGTAAGAAACGTACGTAGATAGAGGTGGCCGGGGAGTGCCCCGCCGCGCTATTATCATATTACAGCCGATTCGCCGTCGTTGACGCCGACGCCGACGCCGACGCCGACGCCGACGCCGACGCCGAAGACGCCAATGTACTTCACTGCCTGTTAATAGGCGGAATCGAGATCGATCGCTGGCTCCACATCATTTATCATTAAAATTAGAGACTAATCTTCCAAAGAAAAAATTAATTAGATGGAAAGAGAAGATTAATTGTAAGAAAGAGAAAGAGACGTTTGTCTGATTATCTTGAAAAATATTAATTTAACTATTAAATCATTAAACAAAGCATTGAAATTATATTTTTATAAATGTTTTTAAAATTATTTATATATATAATATTTTATTATTTATATACAGTATTTTATTCATTGACAGACTATTCAATTTTTTAGATTTATTTTATATATATACATATACACGTCTATTATCTGTTTTTTCAACATTGTTTCCAAATTATTTAATTAATTCCCAAAACATTGGGAAAAAATACATTTATATCATATAAAAGAAACGGTAATTAATATTTTAAAGGTAACTTTCGAAAATTATCATTACATGTTATATATAATAATAAAATATCTATTTCGAAAAATGATTACGGCATCATTTATGACAGGATTATCATACGACGCGATCGCGGATGAATACTATATTTCACACTGGGATTACGCAAAGAATAGTATCGAGGCGTGCACCTTAGGCAGCGTTCGGCCGCACAATTTTTGCACACCGCGGTGAGAAAAAAATAAAAGTCGCCGCCCGCTGCGAGAGCGCGATTGACGCGCGTGATCTCGCGAGCCGAGACGAAAGTGATATCGTTGCACTGTGAACGGGACGTTTATTATCCTTTTTATTATCGCGCCTGGATCCGCTATTTCCCGCGCGCGATTCGTTCTCATAATCGTTGCGCGATTATTTCTGCAAAACTCCCGGAGTGTGACGGCGTAATTGTAACTTATTGAATAATTATAGTGATAGTAATTGCGGTAACAGTGGTAGTGTGGCAGAAATAGGGCTGTTACTTTTCCTGAATATTGCAATACGCCAAGTATTTCCCTAAAGTAACGAGTAATTATAAAGGTACGTACAATTTCATGCTGATTCAACTCTTATTTTAGCATCAATCAAAATTGATTACGTGGTTAAAATTGACGAACATCAAGCGTTGATCACATGACTTTTGATGCTAAAAATCATTGTAAAAAATTACTTAAAAATTCAGACATATTTTTGTGCAAATCTGATATCTGAAAATATTTTCGAACTATCTTAATTATCAGAGTAATTTTTTTTTTAATGAATAGTGGTTTGTCTGTCCAAAATATTTAGAATTGTAGAATTGGTGTCTAAAAAATTAGAAAATATATTTAAAAGCAGTACTACTTAAAATTTTAGGCAGTGATTTTATAACTTGATGCGTGATTATTTTTAGCGATTTCTTTGCTTTTTTGATCGATCTCTTCGATGTATTCTTTTACTGAAGACTAACTATAAGCAATTTAATAAAATTTTATGAAGAAAATTGAAATTTTATGAAGAAAATTGAAATTTTAACACTTTTTAAGCGAAGCAATAATCAGATAAAATATTGCTCTTGATAAAATATTTATCTTGAGAATATAAGGTATTTTAATAAAAATTTTGAAAACAATCACGTCTCATTCAGTAGCTAGTCTCTAGCCTCCAAATTACATATTATAGATGACATACTTATTAATATTTGTTTTTTTTTAATATATTTTTTTTTTATAATTTTGAAAGCAATATTTCATATACATATATATAAAGCAAATACTGTTAGCTGTAATATTCTGTTGGAATTATAGTAAGGTGATAAGCGTCGAGCTTTAGTAAAGGTAACTTAAGAAGAAATTATCATTACAAAATGAAAATTTAAACGATAATTAAGCAGGAAGATAAAAATAAAAATATGAATTTAATAAATGATTTTTATGGTATCCGAATTTTTATGGTATATACGGAAGATTGATTACATAATATTAGTCAGCTGTTAATCAATGTATTATCAAACAATCTGTACATTTCTCTCTTTATACTCGTGATATGATTGAACGTAACAACAAACAGTAAACTACTACTTATTTCCGTGTACACGACACCGTGTTTCGAATATATCTCAAACCAGCTTTAACGGAAATATCGGAGTCGATTGCGAGTGTCGACGAGTTGTTCGCTCGAGTGAGCGCAAGATTGACGAGATAATCGCGAGGCGAGACGCGAGTGATTTCGACGCGTGGTAGATGGCACATTCGTTATCATCTTTATTAGCCCATGTGTTTCTGTTCTTCTTTTATGCAGGTTTCACTATGCAAAACTGCCAACGCGCAATTAACGATTTGGTGTTTTCACCGTTAGCAAAAAAAAGAAGTCTCTTCAGATTTTTACCTCAATAACATATAATTTGACGTTCACGACTGTGAATAAACGTAATTAACTCATAAACGGATGAGCGATCCACTGCAGAAAATATGTCAGTTATTTTTGCAACGAGTTCATTGAAATTCTTACAACATAGAAATGTTTTATAATTGGATATATCGATATTTCCCAATTTTTCACACACATGTTTTATTTTAAAAAAGATAAAAACACATGACTCTTTCTATATATATATCGCTCTCTTACTTAGAAAATGACAACTTAAAAAAGAAAAATATACTATCTTCCATTTTGACAGAAAATTATTGAATGATCTAATAATATTAGCAAAGAATATATTCTTAACGCGCTTAAGTATCATTTTTGTTATTTTTGTTTCACAACTCTTAAAAAATCATTCTTTTCGAGTTATAACTATTTTGACATTTTTTTTTAATCTATTTTAGTTGTAACAATTTTGATGATTTTTTAATGAAATTAAATTAATTCATTTCTTACGATTGACGCAAGATAATCTTTACTTATTCATGATTTTAATTCGAAAAATCATGTTTCTCAAGTTACTGAGATGTCACTTTTGAAAGGAAGCTATACGTATTCCCCAATTTATTTCCAAATAGACTTTCAACCGAATTTAATTTAACGCTGCTTAATTATTGAAATACAAAGTTTCAAAAATCAAAAATTCAGATTACTACTTTTTTCATTTATCAAATTTAACAGAAGATTTGTCCTTCAATCAGACTGTGTGCAGTTTTATATGTTTTTACAAGGCTACATTATCTCTACACAACTAGACATTATGCATAACAGGTTTGACCCACCAATGCAGTCCCGGTCTGAGAATAACCGGGAAAGCGCGTGCGTCTCTCGCCCGACATGGCGGGACGACGAAATCACTTTCATCGCTGCTCGTGTCTTCGCGCGTGCCAATCACAATGATGGCGCGCAATATCGGCGCGCGGACCTCGGGAATTACGTACCGGTACTCCTCGCGTGGTGAGGATTCGCGCTGGTAACGTAAGCGCGGAAAGAAGGAAAAGTGATCGGAATAAGAGAGAGAGAGAGAGAGAGAGAGAGACAGGCGAGGCCGAAGAGTACCGGTGAGAGTGCACGGCCGTAACGTACGGTACGAGTCGTGCTGGCATGCTCGTAGGTCGACCCACAGAGCGCGAGCTCGCGCGACGTGTAATTATCATCTCCCAAGGGCCTATCCCACGCTATCCAAGTTAAGTGGGACACAGCCGATTACTGCGTGAGCGATTAGAAGAGAAGAGCGCAGGGAAGGCGCCGCGTACAACCTGGAAGAGGCTATTTTCCTGAATCCCTTCCTTGAATCGTGAACTGAGAAAGAATGCGAATTTGTCAATAAATTAATGAATTAGAATCTTGTCTCACTAACATCGATTAGCATTAAATCACTAATCAATTAAATTGTCTGTCATTATCTGTTACGTAACATCATTTAGTATTGAAGTCAAAATTAATTTTAACATAATAGTTAGATTATTCAAATCACGTAATAATTAAAGATTGATTTGCGTGATATCATATGTATAATATTCGTATTTTGTACACGAGGAATAATTAAAGTCTATCAATCGGTAATGACAAGATTACAAATATAAATGCTCGATACTTTATATGAATGGAGACAAACTGTTTTGCAAATATAATGAATGAAACTTACTACATTGAATTAAATCTTGATTAATTTCCATCTATTAAAAAATATTTAATGAAATCATCAACTCTAATCCGACTTGAATATGTAGAACTAATAGGAGAAAGTATCGAACGTCACGATTGAGAAATATGTTACAATCTCATATGTATACTTATAATAGATGTATATTTATTATAATTTTGAATTTTCTTGAATTATATGTATATGTGTATAAAAACGTTATATAAAAAAAGGTATAGAACAAAACATTGCAAAAATTTTGAGAAAAAGACGCTGCATGTACTGTTGAATTATTTCGATCTCATCATATTAATAATTTCTGAGAAAATGTAAAATTTAATAAAAAAGCAGCTTTTTTAGATACACGTTTAGTTATTACACATTAACGCTCTTACGATTTTACACCGAAACAATTATGAGCCTGATTGCGTTATGACAATTCAGGTGCATAAAAGCTTGCATCAATTGTTACGTGTGGGTGTAGGTGGTAAGAGATAGAACACAATGAATTTCTACTCGCGATATCGAACTTCTCGAGCATAAAGAGACGTGATTAAATTAGACGCAGCGCAGCTGATCACCGCCGTGAGTGATTAGAACGGAGAGGGATGTCAGTGGAGAAGAGGAAGGATAAGCTCGACGGATGATTGATTCGTGTTTCTCCTGTCGGAGAACGAGAAGGAAATGAACCTGTCCGCGTTAACGCGGCCCCCGCTACTTATCATTTCACCACGCATAATTGCGCCATAATAACCGTATGTGTTGTGCGCTCGATTGTAGCGATTACATAAAAGAAGATCTAGAAGTACGGAACGAATTATTTCTCACAGAAATTAACGCGAATATGTAATTGACTATTTGAATATAATTATTTATTCCCAATAATGTAATATCGCGATTTGAACAGGTTATTAAATGAGTTATAAATAGATAAGTAATAAAATAAATTTACAAATCATTAAAATCTTTTAGATGTTCTTTAAATTGCTATTTTATTAAAATTATATTTGATCAGTAGTTATTGATACTTTTGTTGCTAAGAAATATTATGATAAGAACCATGTAATTTTTTCAGAATTATAAATTAAGAAATTAAAAGAGAGAGAGAGAGAGAGAGAGAGAGAGAGAGAGAGAGAGAAAGGAAAGAAGAAAAAGAGAATCAAAGAGTAAATTAAATTAATTATATTTAGGAATATTAAAAACGTGACGTTCGATTATTTCATTAATCGACATAATTGACGATCATGTATAATAGTTTGCTGTTATTGATGATGATATGTTTACTGCGATGAATCATTTGCATTAGCAGTACCACGAATTTCGTTCATGATAATAAGCAATGAGTCGAACAGATTCTGAAATAATCCGACCAAATTAAATAGACATCCTTGTTTTTAATTGCGCGACATCCGAATTCATCAGAATTTAATTAACTAATTATGGAGATAAGAAGATAAAAAGATCGTTGATTGTAAATGAAGCATATACAGACCTACGCATGAATATACCTACGAAATACATCATTACGTAATTACGACGTTTATAAATTTGTGTGCTCGCTAAGTTTGGCATATTGCAATTCTCACGCTTGAGTAAGTGATGGTTTACGTAATTCCGATGTTACTCGAAAACTGGTAGAATTCACGCCAAGCTTTTATAATTGCCAAGACATTTGGAATGTTTCGTAATATTTTTTTATCCAACGTTATGTACACAAATTATAATTAATTAACGACGTAGAGTTTCAATGATTAAATTTTTCTACTCGCTGAAAAAATGGTTTTGCATAAATATTTAAGAATTTAGCTATACATTGTATATGTATATATGTATATTCTAACAACCAGTTTGAGCATCTTTCGTAATTATTTCGATGCTCCAACAATACTATTTTCAGATCTGTATCTAGTTAAATTTTTAGGTCAGCAAAGTTTTTTTCGTGCTAGCACATACATTGAACAAGAATAATATTATATCAACATTTATTATTTTAATAGAAAATAATTTTGTTAATTTAACTATAACACTATTAATGAAATAAATACATCATGCTTTTGGTAATAAAATTGGTTTAATAAAATTATATTGGTTTCTCGCGATTAATACGAGTTTATTGTTATTATAAATCAACAAGTTATTATAAATCACTGTTATTATAAATCACATTTAATTATTTTTAATTAAAATAATGCTATTGATACATTATTTTTTTCAGTATAACTGAGTTAAATTCTTACTTTCCTTTAAGAATCTACAATGAGCAAAGCATCAGGCAAGTAAAATCGATTGAGCGATTAGGCTTCGATTAATCGTGACTCTGATGTCTTGGTGCGAAAATCGCGGGAGAAGACAATAGATACCGTTCGGAAATTAAGCGCAATGAGAAAGGGCGGAACGCAACGTCGACGGCGAGCATGATCGTTCGCGAGAGGCCTAACGGTTCTTTCTCTCCCAAGACTAACGTCGGAGGTATACTTTCGATGTTATTCTTTATAACTCGATTATAACTGTTTTAAATTTATGTAAGTGCGACGATGATAGGTCGACAACAGCGAGATTGAGTGCCGATAGTCATCGGTACTCAGGTAAGCCAAGAGAAGAGATTACTCCCACACGTAAATCGTTATTGACATTGACCAGTTTCCACTCGTATACAAACGAACAACTATTCAAAATTACATTCTCGTGAAACAGAAAGTTCTCTAATGAACGCGACACGCAACATTTAAGTCAACACTTAATTACTCAAGCAGAACAACAAGTCGTGATAACGTCAAAGTATGACATTAAAATAAAATAAATCGGAAATGATTGAAAAATGACTTTTAGTGATCATTTCGCTATCATTTTGATATCATAATGACTTGTTGTTCTGCTTAGGTAATCACTTGCGGTTTTCGAAACGAAAGAGAAAGTAGGGGATAAATAAAATAATTTTTAGACTCGACTATTTTTTTGTTTTAGATAGACGTAATAAATATCACTAAATGCGATAAGTATTTCATAATTGGTTTAATAATTCAACGTTTATAATTTCAAAAAAATCTCGACTAATGCGACATTTTATACTAATTTACGATGCTACGGAATTAAAAATATTACCGAGAGACACGTGATCAACATTCAGTCGCTGTTACCTCGGTTTCGCTAATACGATCGTGTCTAATTACAAGCGCAATAGTACCGAACGATTGTTAAAGAACGGCACGTACATTTAGAGATTGCGCGACCTCGCTGCGATTACGACTAGGTGAGAACCATTGGGAGAGAAGTCGTGCGCGACGTTGGTGGCCGCCACCCGGAACAGACGACGACGACGAGACGGTTATGGAGCCATCAGATTCCTTTGGACTCCATTCATCTAAGATCTGTTGTCATCGTCAACACTAATAACGCGAGACGAATACACCGACAATACCGCTAAATGCACACTGATAAAATCATCATGCGACGCGTATGTCCATTTTTTAACCTTGGCCATTTATCATATTAGATGGTAGATAATTTATATGGAAGAAAACAGGGCGTAGCATTGTATCCCTGAAACGAGGGATATTATATATCTAACTTACACCGGAACGTATGACATTTCTTTGACTCCTACTGCAAAGATACCGGATGGCGTTGGTCGTTTCAATTTAATGTCAAGTTACTAATATGTGATAAAACAACAAGATACCGATGAGTTGATTACTGGTAAATCAGTGATTTTTACTGTAAGGTCACATAATGACCTTACAGATGTAACATGTTAATTTATCACACCTTTTTATCTGATATGAAATTAATGTAATATTTGCGGGTTAAATACGTTTTGAAATATGACAACTACAGATCAAGAATAATAATTGCATTCAGCAAAAAAGCTGTATTATCTCACAATATCTCTCAATTGATCATTCTTGAAACGTTCACTTTAATATATATTAAAGAAATTGTTAAACATTACTCGACGTAGGTTTCCTTATATTTTCTATATACATGAGTAATTAGAAAAGTTGGTAAATTTCTACGAGATGACGCCACAATTCATAAAGTGACGTCACTGTATAATAATTTTTAACAACTTTTGTCGGATGCATTAAAATCCGACAGAAAATCCGAGATTGAAAAGTAGGGAGTAACAAATTTTAATCCATCGAAAATTATGTATTATGATAGGTTGAAATCTGTTATCCATTGTTGCCTGTATTTTTCAGTTGTGCATTAGATTTAACGTTTGAATCGAATCACATTCGTAATGACCGTATACAATGGAAAAAACTAGTTTTATGCCGTCATAAAATATTTTTATTGAAGAAATTAACAAGCGCGCAGATAAAAGCTGAGTTGGATGGGAACTAAGTATGCAGCCCTTAAAGGAGACTATATGTTGAAAAAAAAATTGATTTTAAAAAAAGCGTTTTACTTTTTTACCAATTTTTCGAACTACCTACGAAGATTATGATGATAACAAGATCGCAGTAGCGATTACTACAATTATTACTCAAGATTTGATAAGACGCATTGCGCGCGTTTGCGACATCGGCCATTAGAAAAAACGATCGATGCTCTCGCCTCGTTTCGCGTGCGACAAAAAAGTCATCGATAGATGATGTGTAATCGTCCATGTGGCGACCGTAAATTGGAAAGACGCGAGAGGACGGTACCTGACGTCATTCAGCCTAACGAGATTAGAACGCGTTTGGTACCGTCGACTCTCTGACGACGTACGTACGTCCATTGAAAAAAAAAGGTGGAAAAACTTACCCACTCCGATGTGCTGCAAAAAAACAGCGACTCCTACGACGCGTTGTCTAGAAATAGTCTGATCCGGATTTTACCAGTAGGCGAATAGCGAATATTTACTCCGATGAATATCAATGTGATGAATGCAAGATCCCTGAAAGCAAAGAAAATGTTAGAATATACAATCTCAATAGCTTCAAACTTTAGCGACATATAAGGAAAGATGCTGAGAAAAAGAAAAAGAGCTCGCATGTTCAAATCTATCATTTTATAGATAGAAAATCACTTTGAGAAACAGTTTCGTTATGCACACAGAAAGAACGACTCGAATATCAACAAATAGCTGAATGTAGGTCTTTTGCTGGAATATCTATTATTTTAGCTAGATACACATCTAAAAATAAATCTGGGAACAATTTTTTTGTCATTAAAATAATTACCCGTATAATAATTAAACATTGATGGATTGATTAATGTTATACAGTTTCAATATTCTAGCAACCAATTTAAATGTCCACAACATAATTATTTTAATAGTTCGAACAAAATTAATGTTTAGTATTTGTAATCAGTTAAATTTTTAGACACTTCAGCAAAACGTTCCTTTCTTGTATTTATGCTCTTAAAAAGTAATTTTGAAAACGCTTCAATGTTGAGTAGCTTTATTTTCCTAGTTGAAATAATTGCCGAGAAAAAAATAGTAGTTTCAAATTTCATAATTTCAAAGGTCGTACTAAAAAATGTTTCTTCATGCGTCGAATTTTTCTAAAGAATGAAAATCGGGGTGTAGTTCGTTCGGTCGAGGGTTAAAAGATCTATTCGCAACCCAGCTCACTTTGTCAACCCGCGGTTAAAGCATCAATAACCCGTACGTATATATTCTTATTGCCCGTCGCCGCTGTGCACCTTTCTCTCTCGCTCAAGGAAACGGAGTACCGGAGCATCCCGCGGGCGAGAAAGGGTCGGCGAGGTTCTGTGCGAGCGGCTCACCGTAGGCAACTCGCGTCCTTTTTCCCGCAGCGCACGAAAGCGGAGACAATGGATACGTGGGCGCAGTATCGCGAACCCTAACCCCGGGTGATCCCATATTCTCCGTTCTCTCCCTCTTTCTTACTCTGGCAAATGCCCTCCTCCTTCGTCTCTTACTCTATCGCTAAGTCTCTATCCTCAGATCGCTGTCG
This sequence comes from Acromyrmex echinatior, assembly GCF_024713525.1. Taxonomy (NCBI): domain Eukaryota; kingdom Metazoa; phylum Arthropoda; class Insecta; order Hymenoptera; family Formicidae; genus Acromyrmex; species Acromyrmex echinatior. The sequence continues at coordinate 13,621,061 of NC_141856.1, read as the reverse complement.
GAGACTCGCAGACCCTCTACAGATTCTCTCTCTTTCTTTCTGCCTCACCTGCATCTCTTCAGGTATTTCTCTTTATCTCCGGCCTCCGAGAGTGCCGCTGCACGCTTACGAAATCATAAAAGCGCCTCGCGTATGCTTGCGCTTGTGTGTAGTCACCTTCTATTGTGCCACCGAAACGTGCTATATGGGGCAATTTAAGAACAACAATTGTAATTTAAGAACAACAATCGCGAGATTTTATAAACGTATTACATTTCATTAAAAGGTATGTCTGATTTTTTTCAGGTAGATAGAAAATCGAAGATACGCGAAATATCTTATTAATGAAAACCATTCTAACCACGCACAATTAATAATTAACATTTGATATCATTAAAGATATCATAAACATTAATTATCTTGCTGTTGTAAGATAAATTTCTTATAGTACCATCATTAATTCTAACATCATTAATTATTTAGAATGCCATCAATGTGACATGAAAATGATGACTTTTATAATTATTATTTGTATTAGATCGGCGAGAATAAATCAGTTAATTCGCTTTGGCCGAAAAGTGACTTACTTCTCTTAATTAGTGACTTTAATAGAAGATCAATAATAGCTTAAAAAGTTTATAAATTTCGTATTTTTGTAAAATAAAAAATAAGTATTTAAAATTTTTATTTCTACCTGTTGTCTTTTAAAATTTTATTTGTATTTACATTTAAAAATGTTATTTCTTTCAAACAAAGCCGCATTTCTTACGCTTCTTTGCATTTACTATGTTGGTCTTTTATTGTAAAATGCTCGAAATTTTTATATCGGCTCTCAACAAAATACTCTCACAAAGCGAATTTATTCTTATTATCGGTATTACCATGGAATATAATTTTAAAACTGTATATTTCCTGGTATGAAACCCATTCACGCAGTGTGTTCGAAATGGCAAAGTTGAAGATTCCATGTCGGGCTTTCATCGGGATGAAAAGAAAGGCGAATAATGGGATTAGAAGTTCGTGTGCAATCTGACTGCTCCTTTTACCGGGCGATTGCAAAATCGCCACGGGACTCGGATCTTGTTTGACAGTGCGAGGATGCCGGACAAGATTTCGCGTTAGAACTTCCGAAAGGAGAACTCCCTGCTTCTTGTGCACGATTACGAGCGGACATTGTCGTGAATAACACGAATGGACTTTTTCTGAGTCAATAATCGTGGCCTGAGAAGAAAGCTTGTGTTTGTTTTTCAGACTGCGGCGGACACTAATTTTATATGGTTAGATATCGTGCAGGAAACGGAAGAGTCATAGAGGAAGAAGAGCCGCAACGTTCTGGTGAACTTCCGTACTTCGTGATTGGGAATAAAAGACGCGACACGATGGATCCACTTTCTTTATAAATACGATGTATCATAAAATCTTTCACAGCAAAGTGCATTCCAAAAGAATGTATTAAGGATATATATTAAAGATATATATGTATATATATCACTAACATGTCGTATTTAAGAATACCAAAAATATAAAAATTTTATAGAATGTTATATTATCTGAATCTATGAGCACAATTCTCTTATTGGTTTAAGGATCGGTTGTTTCATTTTTAGATAAACTATGTAATAATTTATTTAACAAAAGAATAAAAAAAGAGTAAAATGTGAGTTGAAGTTTATCGAAAGGTGAAACCCACTAAGAATTATTTTTGTTTGTCGTGATTCTTAAAATAACGTTTGGTAATACTACGGAAAAATATCTATGAAAAACTAAGAATTTCTAAAAAAAATAAATCTCACTCTACGTCTCACTACAAATATCTACAAAAAATGAAGAATTTTCTAGTGCAGTTTAATGCAGGAATAAAAAACAGCTCTTTGAAAAGTCCCAGAAAAATCATTGTTCGAAATCTCATTTTCGGAGGAAAGATCCGGATCCGATTTGAACTGTAGTGCCACTAAATGGATGGATTTTCATCAAAAGTTTTTAAATGATTGACTGATATTAGATTATTTAGCTGACTTTTAACTGATATTTAATAACCAAAACATCCTTCAATCATTCGTTTCTAAAGTTAAGTTTAGATAAATTTATTTACAATTTTTCAGCATATTAACACCTTTCTAATATGATGCCTGATTGAGTATCAAATTATTAAAAATTGCTTGTCAATTTATTAGGTGTTGGAATTAATTCGTAGCGTTTTTTAATGAAAGAATGTTATTTATTTCACATGAGCATTAAAAAATACATTAATGAAAGTACTTCCCATCACTTGTAAAACGCTACGAATTAATTCCAACACCTAATAGTTTAATTCGTGATATTACAGTAGTTTAATTGCGTTTATAAGTCCGGAAACCAATTCGGTTCAGTTCAAATGACAAATATGGGATATATGTATAGTATAGATATATATATATATATATAATTCACATTGAATTATTTAAGCATTAAAGATCTAGTTTCAACCAGTATAGGCATTTCTAGTTCGTATTAGATAAGAGTTAATAGGCGTCATCACGAGCGAGTTAACAATCTTCATTTATTTAAAAAACAAGATAATATATAAAAAGAATGATTTCGCTAAATAATAATCTAAAAATATGTGGATTTTAAAAGTATTTATATTCTAGATATTAAGTCATAAAACTAATCATGTTACGTATATAAAAAAATAGGGCACATAAAAATAGGACACAAGCTGGTTGCTTAGAATGTCAAAACTTTTTACAGTATTACTCATTCTGTTTGAACATCCTACACAATTATTATATTTTATCCAACAAAATTATTTTCAGATCTGTATCTAGCTAAATTTTTAGATACTTCGGCAAACTCATTCTTTTCGAGGTTTTCTTTGTGTAGCTGTTAAAGCCGTTTTAATTTTAGCCACCAGAAATAGATCTATAGATAGTAAATTTAATAGGAGACAATATAGCTAAGATGATAATATAAGAAAAGAAGAGATTATTAGATTAATCTTCGATTAATAATAATTTATCTTTGATAAGAGAAATTTATTTTCCAGAGAGAAGAACGATTTATTCGCAGAGGTTCTAGATGTCTTTTTAAAATATCTGAATGGCCATGCCTCTCGATAATCGATTGTCATTGTTACCTCGCGCGAAGGAGTTATCGAGGTTCGAGGCCGAGTAAGAATCAAGAGAACGGGAAAAGCAACTCCGTATTCAATTTTGGGGAGGGTTGAGAATCTCTCGCCGTCATGTTCTCAGGATCGGAAGTGTAGTGTCGATTTTGCAACGATGCGAGATACTTTCTGTCGGCACGTTATGCAACACGATGCGTATTTACTCGTACTTCTCTCAAGCACGAGAAGTTGAACGGCCGCAAAATTTCCACGATACGATCTACTTACTGTGAGCGCGTCGAATTCGAGCAATTTATCGTGATACTCGAGTAAGCTGGGCAATGCCGTAAAGATCGAGTTAGATAATCCGATCGACAAGCGAGATAAACTTCTCAAATCTTATTGCGACATTATAAATAATTATAGTCATAAAATAAATATAACGTAATATTAAAGATCTATTAAACAATTAGTTTACTATAAAATGTCTCTACAAATGGATCCTTATTACAATCATTTGTCATAACACTTTATCTATTATCTCTTACAACAGATAATTCCGTCATTGAACTCGAGTATTCTTAATATGTTTGGAGATTAATTAATTAAACTTGGACAAATTCAGAAAGTCAACTTTGGTACTTTCTCTGTGCCACTCTAGTTCCTCTCAGATTCTGCAATCGAATCAACGGCATGACCTTGAATAGATTTAATCAAAAAATTCGAAGATAGGTCAAAGTATCACTTTTTCGAGCGGATTCTCATCTATTCTCCGATGAGGGTTATGCAGGTGTTACGTCGCGCCACTCGAAGTGCTACGAAACATTTTGTTGTTCGATTAGATGGGGGAAGCGAGGGGACACCGGGAACGATCGCAGGTCGAAGGAGAGAAGACACAATTGAATGTTGGCGGATCCGTGGGCGGGACGCAGTTCGATTGTTTCTTTATCGCGATCATCCTTGTTCCCTCTCCTACAATGGCAATGGCGATCTCACTCGACATAGTGTTCCCGTAGATTTATACAGGGTGTCCTCTCAACTGCATATTTATTAACAAACTGCAATACCGCATTATCACAATAGTCATTAACTCTTTCATTTCTACTATTAAAAGCTTTGAATTTAAATTAATTGAATTCCTTTAAATACATCTAGTCGCGATCAACTGATATGCATTCTACTTATTGATATGATTTCATTTACAATCCTTCGAAATACAGTTCTTCAATATTCAATAATTTATAGAAGCTGTAATTATCGATTAGTAACAGATTCTATTAGAGAAAGAATTCTGATCTCGAAAATTAGACGTTATTAAAGATTGTTATTAATATATATTGTGGACAGTATAGAAACTACCATTTTTTTTTTCATCATTAACCCCCCTTGGGTTAACAGGAATTTCGTTATCATGTATAATTTCAAGGGTTCATTAATTCAAACTTTTTAAAATATTTTTGATTAAGAACATTACAATCGTTTTATAATCAATATTATAATATATGTCATTTCTTCTACTTGTGGCTAGAAGCAGACATCCGGTAGACAGTGGTGGGACACCCTGTAGATCACGTCTTTGTCCCCGTTCGAGCTGGCCGACGCAAATCGATGGTACTCTGGTGGGTGCGCTCAGAATGCGCCTTCTCCGCGGCATACCACCGGAGGAAAGAAAACCGATCGTTACCTTTGCACAATTGCATCCCATACCCGCGGAACGTATGCGCGATCGAACAACGAGGGGATCATCGATTCGTCTCGAGCTCGAACTCCCCCGCGCACTTTCAATCATCGTGGAAACGAAAAATCTTTATTATTCTGGCAGGTATACCCTGTTCGGCGCGCAACTTGGCATTTATTTTTAGCAGGGTTGAATAGTAACTAGTTACTATGTTAAATAAAAAGTTAATAACTTTTAACTTCATTTAGATTATTTTAAATTAATTAATTTTTAATTTAATTTAGTTATTTTTAAATTTTAATTTATTAACTTCTTTTTAAGTCAAAGTTTTTTTAATAATCTTAACGTTCAATTAAAGACGTAACTTCATTATTCATTTAACTTTTAATTTAATTTAATTAATTTAACAAGCCACATTAAATTAAATTAAATTTTAAAAATCTTTAATTTACCTAACCCTGTTTTTAAACAACGATATATAAATTATATAATATATTACTGTGATATCGACAATATGGACGCAAGAATTAGAAAAATTTAATATTATTAAATTTAAATGTGTTAAAAATAGCTATACATTACTTTTTTTTAACTGTTTAGAAGTTGAGATAAATTAAAATGAACATAGAAATGAGTAGACCATTCATGCGCGGTCAAGGCGGGTCTTAGTGATTACCTGATATTACATGAATTATTATAATTTTCAGTTAAATAAACTGTCTATTATTTGTCAATTTTTTAAAAGATAGTCTCAAGCTGGAGTATGTAATATTACAAATTATAATAAATTAACAAGCAATTAATATTAATGCTAATAAACATTTTTAAAGTAAATAATTTATTTTCTACTGTATAATAATTACATTTTTACTGTAAATAATTTATTAAATTATTCCAGCTTAGATCCTGATATTCCTGGCAAGTAACATTTTCTTTTATAAATTATTTATAGTGCTTTAGAAATGTTTATTACCATGAATATTAAATTGTATTTGTCAATTCAATTGATATAATGTACTCGAGCTTCAGAGTTTACAAGGATTGTGTTACAAGATCGACAAATAATCCGTGCGCAGTTTATTTGAACTAGAAATTGTAAAAATTCAAATATATATTGTTAGGCACTAAGACCCCTTGATCTTATATGTGGCCTACTCAGTCATTTGCGTTAAATATTTTTCGGTCTATCCTTATTTAATACCTTATTTAATAAATTAATTCGGCGCGCAATTTAAAAGACTACATAAGTAGTGTATATAAATTCACATAAAATTATTCAAGCACTTAAGATCCAGCTTGGCCGTTAAAAGCTTTCTTTCCTTTCTTATTTTGTATTCATATATATGATCCTAGAAATCCTTTATCTAATATAAATCAATTAATCGCCATATGTTTAACTTTACGTTAACATACGATATGAACTGCAGGACTAATAATTAACTTTCGATTGTATTAGCTTCGTATATTTTTATGAATTATATCAAAATTTTGTACGTTTCGTCAGCAACTTGGATTTTCGAGTTTCAGTATAAATTTTTACATTGTTTCGAACTGTACAAAATTTTTGCATATTTGTGAAAGTTTTAACAACAAGTTTTACCATCATATAAAAATAAGGTCATATTTTATTTGTATTTTACAGATTTAAAATATACCAGAATTCACAATCAAAATATCATCTTCAAAGTTCAACTTAGCCACTAGAAGGCTAAGAAATTATTCCATGAAAACAATCTTAAAATGCTCAACTCTCTGGAAACACATAATGACTAAACTTGAGTTTCAAAGTTTCAAAGATTGTTGAAAGCATTCAACTACCCCCTTTACCGCGGAACACGTTCATCAACGTTCACAAACATTGTCTTCGTTACTATATTTTTCGATGTCGCGCATTATTTAGAATGTACGTCAGCAATAAGTATGGTTAACGACAACTCCGATGACATAAATCTCATCAAGGGAGACGAGAAAGAAAGGGGACCTGTTCTGAGACTTAACAAGAGGAATGACGTCGATCGAAGGAGGATCTTCAGAATTATCGTCAGAATGCAAGCTACGTAAGGTGGATTGCTCGATTACGCAACAAATAATTGAACGCGAGAAAACATTGTTCCGCTTTGAATCGTGATGACAAAGAGAGTGGTCGTGATTGCGATTGTGTTTCATCTTTCTCTTTTCAATACATAGTTACAAAGTACTTATATATCGTTTTCTTACTTCAAAAGTGACGTAACTCAAAAATTCAATTTGTCAGAAAAAGGGAAAAACTATTTATCAACTTAATTAGAAAATTATTGACTAATCAAATAATATCGGCTGGAAAAATATACTTAAAATATATTTGAAAATCAAATATTATTTAATAATCAAATATTATTTATAATAATCAAATATTATTCTTATTTTCGTTTCAAAGTCCTTAAAAATCACTCTTTTTGAATTATGACAATTTCGATATCTTACAAAATTATAACAAATTCGGATTAATTCATCAAAAGTGATATAACTACATATATCGAAATATATCAGTTTAGATTTACTAGCTAAACTAACTGAATTCAAAATGAAACAATTTCTTCTCAAACTTCGACCACCAAACTGTCTTAACTCTAAATGTTTTCTGTAGAGGATTCCTTTTTATTTGTAAAAATAATAACTCAAAAAAAATGTATCATTCTTATAGAAAATATTACGATCTCTTTGAAAATCTTAAGAATAATACAAATACTATTTGACGGACGGACCGTGAAGTTAAGTTAATTTAATTTTGATGATTGATAAAGCAATCTTTACCTAACTTATTTATGGCAATAACTTGGAAATGATATTTTTTAGTTGTATCACTTTTGAAGTAAGGCAACGATACCTACATTGCTTTAATTCTTTTTAATTTTTAATTAATTCTAAATATAATATCTTTAATTTTTCAACTATTGTCTTATTTTTCAAATTTTTATAAAATGTTACCAATAACATATAAAATCTCACTGGTGAATGAAAACAGATCTAAAAATATTACAAATCAAATAAATATCTAACGCAACGAATTTCTTCATTAGAATATAATATATTAAATAGTTACTGCGTAATACAACAAATCAATATAATATCAAAATTGAGAAACAATCTTAGATTTATCCTGTTACCTCAATATTTTTGTAAATAGATTAGATCCATAACAATATTAGTACTTTATTTTATTCAAGAAGAGGATTACTTCGCTTTCTATATTCTTGTTTCCTCTTCTGTAAAATAAGATATTGTAACATCAAATAAATGTATGTTAGAGTAACACGTATTATCTGAATCTTTTTATTAATATGATATCTTGCGACATCGTAACAATCAATATAATAAAATAAGAATAATATTTCCACAGCTAGTACAGATATTACCTTGTTTTTCCATTAAAGGTTTGAAAATTAGACTACGCGTCAGGATAAAAAGCAAACAAGACATTCCTGAAATTGTATCATTTAACCTTCCTTATCATTTCTTGCAGTTCTAGTTAGGAGCCATTATCTCCTTCGTCGAAGCTAAAATCGCAATGATAAGTACGCCAACGACTAGACATCACGTTGCGCCGCGGCACCCCGGACCGCGCTCGCGTTCTCCGATTAGGTAAAAAGTCCGCGTCGCGCGCGGATAGTGCGACGCAGATTCTTATTGATCACATCATTTAGAGGCAAGTGCAAGTAGCGTCCCGCGCGATAAAAATACCCAGTAATGATATCAAGAAGAAAAGGTCACTCTGGAACGTGGCCGCCCTTTTCTCCGCGCGCGTATAAAACGAACCCGTCGTCGTGGCCGCAAACATTATCGCTTTTAACTCTCGAAAACGCACCCCGCGGAAACGCACGGCGCTCGCATCCCCCCGAGTCGACCTGGAACGACCCGAGAGGTCACGAGAAGACCGACGGAGAGGAGGTTTGAGGGGGAGGAAAGCTGGCGAAGGGGAATCCTCGGAGACCCGGCTGCTCCGTCGGCCTTCTTCTCTCCTCTTCGTCATTATCATCATCATCCAATCCTCGTCCTCGACGTCTCACCCCCGACGATTCTTCCGTCGCCGCGTGCGCGATGGGGACTTACGAAATCGACTAGTCGCGCGCGTTCGTTCGATTCGTGCCGCTCGCTCGCTCGCTCGCGCGGAGAACATCGGCGCGGCGGTTTTCCGCGACGCGCAAAGGTCATCACAAGCGAGCGCGAGCGCGAACGAGCTCGGGAAAGAAGACGCGAGTCACCGGCGCGTATACTCTTACGAGGGGAGGTCAGCTGAGGTAACCGGTAACCCGGCTGGCTCTTCCCTCTCTCGCCTCTCACCTTCACTTCGCTTAATGTTGCAAACCAATGCTCGCTTATCTTCGCTGATACTTCGCGTCGTATTGCGCTGAGATAATCATGGGGTGCCTAATATAATGAGTCTTGATTTTGGGAAAATATAGAGAAATGTAGAGAACGGGTTGAACAAGAGTATCATTATTGGGGAGGGGTATGCTATTCGAATTGTTTACGAAATAGATCATTTTATCTTGTAACTTTTAAGCATCAATTTTAATATAATTAGTGCAGAATCTTTTAGTATTTTTAATTTTAATATACTTCCTATAACGCTTAAAATCTTTATTTTAATAATTCTTCTTTATTTATTATTTTATAAGTTTATGATATATAATTGTCAACAAAGTTTTGATATATAATTCTTTAAATGATTGATTTATAATGTTAATATTTTTTTTAATTTTGACTTGGAAAAAAAAGTACAGTTAATAAAGTAGGGTTTCCATGCTGCGAGATTATCAATGATGAATGATCGAACGGACGTAAGAAGAGCCATCCGCTAATGTCTGTATTTTGCAGCAACTCGTCGAGAAGACTCTGAAACAGTGTATTCTTTCGTTGCTTTGATTATATCGCCGTAGGATAAATAAATTACATACTCGTAAATCATCGCGGTTGCAATTTCATTCTCCACATCGAAGGAATTCAGTAAAAGCTGCATGTTACGTTAATTTCATATATGTCTTTTACGAAATATCAAAGTAATTACGTTCTTATATACAATTCTTTTTATGTATATTTTCCTGCAGTGTGTGTGTGTGTGTGTGCGTGCGCGCGCGCGCGCGTGTGTGAGTGTGAGTGTGTGGTCTCTTTTAAATCAAAAAGAATCTGGAATATTTGTTTCTCAATTTTCACATTTTTTAGTGTATAAGTTTAATTTATACACTTTGGCTCTTTAGAACTCAGTTCTTCAGATTCTATCTTTATATAAAAGAAACTATACATAAAATAAATATAAAGATATACAAAAGTATATAACATAAATGAAAATGTAATTGACATGGAATTTATTTATATACATGTATATGTAGAAATTCCATGTCAATTATTAATTACATCTTCATATTACACCTTATATTAATTGAATTCTGACAAGGAATTATATTTTTTGTAAACAATTTTAAAATATATACCCGGATGTATTTGTGGACAATTACCAATATGTACCATTGGAACCATAATATACATTGTTAAGAAGCATTCATTTCTTTTATTATACCGTACTAAATCGAGGATGCAACTCAATCAGCCGGCGAGAAGCGGCTAAGACAAATTTCCCGGACCTCGTAAGCGAGGTCTCGCCGAAAGGTTAACGAAGACCGATAGTGATGCGAAACGTTCGACAATCCGCGAACGAGGCGCAAACGAGGCATCCACCGTGGGCAATATCTCGAGGTGCGAGGTACTGTTCGCGTGATCGTTCTCTATCCGCCCCGCCTCCCCCTCCCCGTCGGCTCTCCGCTTCGGGATCGGCGAAAAAGAATATCACGGTGCGATATCGCGATGCAATCATCTCTCCGGATGAATCTGCATTATTCAGCGAACGGCGTTGAGAAGGTGCGCACGCGAGCTGGCCTCGTGGAAACAGGTACAACTCGTACAACGAACGAGCTAGGAGGGCCCGGGCTCCGGGACCCGGGGTCGGGCCCCGTCATCGCGGGCAGCTCGCGCCTCACGTCCGGGGCCGCATCCCGGACCGCGCGCGCCTTGCAACCCCCCGCTGCGCGCTAGTCCGCTCCGCCGAGAACGAGCGCCTTTTTTTTCGATACCGATTATTGCGCCGATCGCGCGTACCCGATGCGGAACGGTACCATCTAGGATACAGGCTTCGTAAAGTAAGTACGAGAGCGCGCGCGTGGGAACACGCCTTCCTTCTCCGCACGTTCGACAGGTTGAACGCCATTCTACGAGCATTCCCACACGTCGGAATTAACGCGCGAAAATTAGCTTCGATCGGGATACGTCGAACGCGTTCTAATAACTTCCTGGATGCGCTTGCCGCGAGGAAAACACTTGAGGGATCTTTATGCGCAACGGAGCAAATAAACTATACACTCGTAAATCATCATGGTTGCAATTTCATTCTCCAATTTAGTATAAAAGCTGCATGTTACGTCAATTTTATATATGTCTTTTATGAAATATCAAATTACGTTCTTTATGTAATTCTTCTTATATATTTTTACTGCAGTATGTGTTTGTGTATGTGTGTGTGTGTGTGTGTGTGTGTGTGTGTGTGTGTGTGTGTGTGTGTCTTTTAAATTATAAAAAAATTTGGAATATTAATAATTGTTTCTCAAAAGATTTAATTTTTAATATACAAATTTAATTTATCTTTAATTTCATTTTATTAAAATTTATTTTTTTTTTCGCGATCTCACAATAAAGTTTCTGCAAAAATCGTAAAAGAAATAAAAAAATCTCAAAAAGATAATTTTATTTCGTAAAAAAAAAACGTATGAAAGGCTCATCTCTTATTATTCAACATAAATTTTTTTAAAATAATTTAATTTAATGTGTGATGGATAATTTTTTCAAAATAATTTAATTTAATGTGTGATGGATAATTTGATATTCTTCTTCAAAACATTAGAAATGCAATTGAAAAATCAATTCAAAATCTGTAATCATTGACCAATCAATCTAATACATACATAATGAGTATCATCTGTACTTTCTAAAAAAAGAAGAGAATAAAACATTCTTACATAATAATTAACTTTCTTATCTCGTAATAATTATATTTCGTAATACTATTTTTATTATACGCATATTAATATCATAAATGAAATAATTTCGTATAAAATTTTACGAAATACTTACATATATTTCTGATATCTAATATTGTTATGTCTCGTTGCAAAAAAGTTATACGTATCCCATAACTATATTATAACATCATTTATAATTAAATGTATTTTATATACAAAAATTTCCCTTCTCTCGCTGTATTCCTGAGGAGCCCGATAAAAACTATACCCGATAAGTACATATCGATCTATTCTACGGAAAAAAGGCGGCGCTACAAAAGCTTTCACCTTCGTGACTTCGGAGAGTACACAGTATGATATGCATTCTATTCCGCATAATAGAAGTGGATCCAACGAGCGCTGACAAGAGTTCCTTCTCTCGTTAGCATGCATATTCCTCACGAAATATTCGCGATTCCTGTACGATCGAATCGAACAGTGTACCGCGCGATCAGTGGAGATCGAAACAATCGTTTCGTGAAACGAACGCGGCAGATCTTCGTGGTAATTCTCACGTTCCTCGACGCTTCTCAAAGACGGGACCGTAGGTGTGAGAATCTGGCAAATAGCACCTTATATATAAGTTGAAAAGCTATATCATTTAGAAATCCATTTAGCCAAAACTTTCTCTTTAAAAACATTTTTATGTCATCTGAATTTTTGATACTAAATACTTTATGGTTAGAGGCGATGTTAAAAAGCTCAATTAAAATTCATTTGAAATTAAAGCAACAGATTTATTCTTATAAAGTAAAATGTAAAATTATTTTAAATTGCTTCTTATCAAATAAAAGCATAAGCGTTTTCAACTGCTTGCAAATAAAAAAAGATTTTCCTAGACATACGTTTATTTCTCTCTCATGTTTAAATATTTTTTTATTTGCGTTTAAATCCTTGACATAGTCTCAGTTTTACGCAATCAATAAATTCAACTAATTAAAATTATACGTGTTATTAATTTATTACTAATTTATTACTAATTTATTAACAAAATTGCAGAAAAGAGGTTGACCATAAATCCAACTTTTGTTATAAATAGCTCTCAAGATATGCCTATTTAAAAATAAAAACGCATTCAACAAAAATGATTAATATTAATATTAATGTACTAAGAAAAATATCTGGTTGAAAATATGGACGAACCAAATAATTCTGATCATATCAATCAGAATTCCAATTATATCAATTTGAGATTTCTTGTAGATTTAACCAGAAAATTCTGTTTCGTCCATTTTCAACAGAAATTTCAATTAATCCAACATTTTTCTCAGTGTGTATTTATTAAGACAGGAATATTCAACTGTCATTATCAGTCTAAATTTATACAGATATAAATCTAGAAGGAAACGGTGTTCCGCAACGAAAGGTGCTTCGAGCATCACGACGCGACGATATACATGTAGCTTTTCAGCACTTTGTAGACATACAGGCGAGGCGCGGATTAGCGAACACGCGCGCGTGTGGGACTAGTGATACTGGTGCAACAACTTTCTAGAGTGTCGGCGGGGCCCGAAAAAAGAGCAAGAGCCACGGAGTAGCGGTGCCGGCGAGAGACCGCGAGCTACCTGCCCGCCGCAGGTCTCCTCGAGAATACCCACGGGATTGCGTAACAACCGCGCGCGCGTGATCAGCGGCACAACCCGTGTGCAACAATGTTGGCGGGTTGGGTCGCCCAGAAATCGATTTCATAGGGAATCATTGTGTGCCGCCTTTCGGAACGTGTTTACCATGCTCGCGCGCGTTTTTATCGGGTCCGCGTCGTTTTTTTTCAAACAAAGATTCAATTTGCGTGACGCAACTTCGTTTCGCGAATCTTCGTGAAACGCGATTTTTCTAATCGATCGTTCGGCTTTCACGTGCGAGCCGCGGAGATCCTCGCCTTTGCCTCGAGAGGATCGGAACGTAATCTGAAGAAATTGTATTGCGGTCTCTGAAGTTATGTAGGAGTATGAAGTTACGTACGAAATTAAACTGTATATAAAATTTAATGATTGAGCATTTCAATTTACAGTCAATTTCAAAAGATTGCTATTAATTGATAAAAATTAGGATTGATAAATTTATTCTATTAAAACTATTCTATTTATTCTATTTAAACTATTTAATCTTAATCTTCCTTTAAAGTTTGAAATCTAACGAAACGGAAAGACAAAGAATCGATTAATCGTGACAGATGCTTTTCAGATTCATAATTCATATCGAGCTAGATTTTTATTTTAAAAATGTACAAAGTGTTATAAGTATTAAATAAGAGATGATAACCATCGGATGAATATTTATTTTTATAATACTACGTATAAAGCTCGGTTTCACCAATGTAAGATTAACTTTAATCTCGATTCAATTGACTCTTTATCTTTTTCTAATTTTAAGAATCATTAATTTATTCTCTTAAAAAAAAACAGAAAAGATATTATTAAAAACCATTAATTATTAAGAATCATTAACTTATTCCTCGAAAAAAAAAATAGAAAAAATAATTACCGATCGTGAGTTTATAAATTTTTATATTCATCTCGAAATACATTTTCGGTAAGCGGTTCTCGCAAGGAAGCGCGCATGTAATGTCAGGAGAGGGAATGTTGCGTGAGGATAATGATATAGTTGGTAAACGGGTAAAAGAAACAAGTACAAACACTCACTTGCTGCTATAACACACTTTATCAAAATCCAGCAGAACACGCCGCTTGAAACAGTTAGTTCCAGTCCTTTTCGTCTTCTCTCGTTCCTTTTTTTTTTACTTTCTTTTAATCTCGAAAATACGCTACGAAGAGTCCACGCATTATATCATGTGCACGCCGCGCGTATCCGCGCCAGAGAGAGAGGTACGTTGTCGTCGTCCGCGAAGAACGTTAACGGCTACCTGCGCGATTCTTACTGCGGCGATCCGCTTTGATAATTACAGCGATGCGAACGGTTGCAAACGATATTTCCATGGGATCCAACGTCGGGTAGGAGAGGAGCGGCGGAGGACGACGGGACGGAGAAAAGAGGAGAGGAGTGCTCCTGATCGGAGGATCCCTTTCCGCAAATGCCAGTCCGCCCTCTCGCACGCACAGCTGATTATCGATTAATATAGTTGTTGATTCCACGCTTGCGAGGAGCTTCATTGAATTATCCTTCCGATCGAACGAACAAATCGCGTGGGTAGGTTCTCCGTCTCTATCACTTTCCCCCTTCTCTCTTTCTCTCTCTTTCCTTCTCCCTTTCTCTTACGGAGTATGCTTATTTTACGAACGCGAACATCGATGATGTACCTTTAGCGCGCACTTCCTCCTTTATATAATAGGATTACGACGTGAGATTGCGAGAGGAGTTTCAAGTCCGTCATATAGAAACCACGCGGCAACCCGAATTCACATGTCGAGGATCGGGAAACGGCGAAGCTCCCTCAATTCTCCAGGAAGGACACGAATTGCGTGAGCTTCTGCAGCTGTTCCTCCGTCAGGCAGATCTTGTCCGATTGGCTGTACTGTTCCTCATCAATCTGTTTGCGTGGTTGCACTATGGTACCGTCAACAATCCAGCCCCTGTCGATAGCGGCCTGTCGCACCTCGTCCAACGACATTCCGCTCATCGTCGCCATGGTCGTCAGGTTCAGGGAGGAGTATGCCTTCGATATCAGCCTCATCACCCGTTCTCGAACATTGTCTGCAAAAATCGGGGTCGAAATCGGGGGAGATTCCGTTAGCGGTAACTCCTCTTGTTTAATAAAGAACGAGAAGTTCGATTAAAGAGTGACTCCAATGTGCTGTGTAGATTCCGCTTGAATAATCGATTATCGGCCGGCGTTGTAAGCGATAATTATGTAGACGGTGGGTTTAATAACAATTGATTGTCGTTAATTATAATAAGGTACATATTTAGTCCTTGCTTCTACAGATGTAGGGCGCTAAATGAGGAAAGCAACTTGCCGTAGTTAACACGAAGTTGACCCGCATATGGTATTCGTTAAGATATTCTTTTATATGTATGCTCAATAAATGTAATCATCGGCACATCGTAATACTTAAGACATAAGCAAACGACAATATATTATTAGGTGTTGGAATTAATTCGTAGCGTTTTTTAATGAAAGAATGTTATTTATTTCACATGAGCATTAAAAAATACATTAATGAAAGTACTTCCCATCACTTGTAAAACGCTACGAATTAATTCCAACACCTAATAGAATTATTTGAAAAACAGTAAATATCGCATCTGCCACGACTTGACAAATTTTTATCATTATTATAACCGATAATTCCTGAACGTTCGCGATAATTACGCACTTTTGTATGCAAATATCTTCTTATAGATCAGGGTTACCACAAATTCTTCATTCAAAATTCCATAACTTTTCTCTGATTTCAAGATAATATTTAATTATTCTCATTTCATTGATGCTTTCAATAACATTTTTAAATTTTTTTCTAGTTTCGTACTGATTTGAAAACGTCAAATATTTTTTTGAGGGGCAATTTAACACAATATAAATTACTATTAATATTGTTGATACTACTTGCGTTTAATTGTTAATAAATTAAGTTGGTAATATATTACAAAATTGTGTAAGTGATATACGCATATTAAACTTCTTTAAGGCCAAGAATTTTTTAATTTTCCAGAAAATTTTACAAAATTCCCTTTTTCTGATTTCTCTAATTTCCAGTTTTGTGGTAACCCTGTAAATATCTTCTTGCTTACAGAAAAAACTATAAATATCTCCTTGCTATAAAAAAAAAAAAATATATATATATATATATATTAGGTGTTGGAATTAATTCGTAGCGTTTTACAAGTGATGGGAAGTACTTTCATTAATGTATTTTTTAATGCTCATGTGAAATAAATAACATTCTTTCATTAAAAACGCTACGAATTAATTCCAACACCTAATATATATATATATAATTTAATGACTGATGTCGCTAATTATCTTTAATTCTGTCTAAACGAATTAAACGTTTGTTTTATCAGCCCTAAGTTTATTATTAACATTATTTTTTGCCTTATTGACTTACCTTTGAGGGCTGTCATAACGTCTTTGACGTCTTCGCTCCATTCCACGTTTAGGGCCGTGTGAACCGCGGGCCAGTTGCGTTGCCACATGCATTGTCCTACCGTCCATACCCGTCCGAGCTCCTCGTGGGCGGCTTTTACATCTGGAGGGATACGCTTCCAGAGGTACTTTGCGTTGCATCTACGATAACCGTCGTACATTCAAGCGGGCCAATCGATAAGGAGAACCGATCGTGCTCCCGGGCATCTCGAGCGTGATGCAAAAATAAAATTGAACGCAAACAAGTCACCACTTCGGCTTGACGAAATATTTCATGCGACGTTTGTGCTCTTGACGTAATGTTCGTCATTGAGCTTAGTCGAGAGAAACAGGAAAATAAAGAGACTTTCAAAGTATCTTTAAGTTTCTCAAAATATTTCGAATAATTATACAAATATAAATGCACCGCGAAGGAACAGAAAAATAGCTCGATTATAGATAAAATTGTTGGATTTTAACCTCCGAAAATAAAAAGATAATCTGTCTATGTGACAATAAATAAAATATAAAATTATAAAATCACACAGATCTTTGAAAAAATTGAATATTATCAAATTTTAAGATGACAAAGCAAGTTAAAGCTCCTTAACATGTGTCAGAAAACAAAAAATAATTATAAATTTATTCTTTAGCATTTTTTAAACATTTTTTTTTAATCACTTTGAGATTAAATGCTTGTATTATAAAAAATTTTAGTCTATTAACTAGTAATATATTTAACTAGTTATAAATTAAATCCATTAAAAACAAATCTTTTTTTTTAAATTTATAAATCGAAGGCAACTACTTAAATAGTATTGTACAATATATATATAATATTTAACAAATAAAAATTGTATTACTTTCTTGAAGAAAATATCATTCATCATATATTAATAATAACATAAAGTCAAACAATTATAGTAGTCTTATAAATATATATAATCTAATGCAACATACTAACAGTTTTAACATACTAATAGTTTTATAAATTCATATAATCTAATCCAACATATTTTAAAAGATCTATTTTGTAACTCTTAATGATTGTAACTGCAACATTACAATGTTGTTGCTCAGGTTTTGTACATGGTAAAAAAAGCTATGCAACGACACTGTAATGTTACAGATAGGGCCATGGCAAATAAAAAACTTAAGGCAGTAAGACATAAGCAGTAAGAAAATCAACATGTTGGTTACTGTCTATGTTATAGACTCTATTGTGATTGGTTAATTCACTTAGGCTAATTCTACAATGTGCTCTTTGTTTCCTGTTTCTTGTTGTTTGTTTCTATTTACCTCTTGCTTTTTTGGTCAATAAGATAAGAGACAAACAACAAGAAATAGAAAATAAAAAGCACATTATAGAATTAGCCTTACATTTTACTGCTTAAGTTTTTTTATATGTCATGGCCCTTACAGTCGTTCAAAATTATAGAATACGCCTCTTAATGAAAAATAAATCAAATAAATGACAATACAGTTGCTGTGTTCAATAGAAAAAGCATCTTTATAAGTGCTGTATGATTAGCTTTGTCCTTTCTTGAATCTAAATATATAAACCGATCGTATTAAAGTATCATACAATAGTTACAAAGCTGTTTTCTCCGTTGAATGCAACCAATGAAAAAGATTTTGTACTCACAAATCATTCCGATGAAGATAGACAGCTAACAGTCGCATGTAGGCTTGTGCGCTTATAACTCCAGTTGGAGACTGAAACAGCAGAAAAATAAATAATTAAAAATTTTCTGCTCACCAATGATATTCGAAGCAAAATTTAATTTAAGTACTATCCGCATGGACACACAAAAAGAGCGAACAGAATTGACGACGGCCGACATAACCTATAAAACGCTCTTCGCTCGCATAATTGCGAGACTCACCTCTAATTCGCTTATTTCTAATTCGTTCATCAACTTATTAAGCTCGACCGTGCAACTGGGCACCATGATGACGATTCTGTTAACTATTGCGACGACACGAAATCCCAAAAATATGCCGACATGGAGACCACGAGCGGCAAAACGAAACGTAACGACGCGAAGGACACAAACAGCTGAGTGCAATGCGGCGCGAAAAATTAACAAGCTAACTAGCGCCATCTCTTATTTGATGCTGCATACTACTAATCTTATTCATCATGGATAACTGAAAACTTCTTTATCGATAACGTCGAGTATCTGCTGTCGATATTTTGATAAATATTTTTTTACACTAATTCATATTATTTTTCAGAATTAAATTTCAAAATTTTTAAGAATTCTATATAGGTTTATAACTTCATAAAAACTTCTCTGATTTTTAATACGAATTAGTACTTCGGAAGTGCTGAAAAAGTATAAACTTTTTTTTTTATAATTCTTCGTATATGTGAAATCAAATATTATATTTTAAAAGAATTTTTTGTTCAAAATTTCTGAAGAAAACTTATCTCTGAAAAAAATCTGTAAAGTTTAATTTTTGAGAAATTTAAGGAATAACAATAAATTCTTTAAAATATTATGAGATATGAAAATATATATATATATATATATATATATATATATATATTTTTTTTCATTAGAGTAACATAATATTTATCTGTTATTGATAGCTTTTATTTATGTTTTTCATATACTTAACGGTGTTCCAAAACTCATCGAGGAAGAGGTATTTGCGAGGGGATTGTCTCCCCCTCCTCTTTTCCTGTTACATCTCGTCCCCTGTCACTCTCTCATTTGTAGCAATATATAAGTAGAGAAGTAACATCCTGTGTGTATCTGAGCCATGAGCGTATAGTTAGATGGCAAGGTAGAACGGCAATATTTTATTATTCACACTGGCGAAGTATGAATCGAGATGTAATTACTGTAAACATCCTTCAAGGTGCTAAGTGTTCTGTGTAAAAATGACAATGACATGGAAACGAATTGAGGAACATTCGGGAGTAGGTGAGGATTAGTTTTCCTATATGAGGAATGAATAACCTACCACTGAGAAACTCCAACATCCTGGGAGGTGCCCTCCCGAGTTCAGAAAAATTCTCGTTGCATCGTCGTATCGCGTTTTCCACATTTTGGCAGACTTTCGTCCGGATATCGAATTTTCAGCTTAAATACTTTACGCGTGATATTTTCGCGAATATCGAATATTTATGTGACAGCATTCAAGTGATACAAATGACAAATTATCATAAAAGTATCGTATATTTCTCTAATTTTAGTTGGTTTAGAAGAAGTTTCTTTGGTGTCTTTAGAAAATGACGTTAATTATTTCAAATCTTGTTTTTAATGATATCGATAAATGTTTTATTGATTAAATGCATGTTGATTATTTGTTAAGAAAGAACTGTACAATACCCTACGTTTCACTCACATTTGTGTTTTGTCTTTATGAACTCAGCATGGAATTTATCAATATATGCAATATTTGAAAATCAATTTGAAGATACAAATTTTACACATTCTAAAACTATTTTTAAATTATATATATATATATATATACACACACACACAGAGAGAGAGAGAGAGAGAGAGAGAGAGAGAGAGAGAGAGAGAGGGCAATGTTTCACAACTTATATGTTGTCGAAATATTCCATGCATAATTCCTTCAAAAACTATGTTCCTGAAAAATCACTGGAATGCCAAAATCACAGACACGTATCCTGTATTTATTTTTGTATTTTATCACTTTATTTAGCCGTCCATAATTTTGCACACTCAATCCCGCACGCAATATGCTTAACGGTTGGAGAGGTTGTACAGATAACTGCGGAATGTGCAGATTGGTATTACGGCCGCAGCAAGTTTAAGGGTACATGTGGAATTTTTCCAAAATCCTATATACATATCCTACAGAAATCAACGAATACGGATAACTTAGTACAAGAGATCACTAACGTCTTAAGAGAATGGGGACATTATTGGAAACATTTATATGTGGTATGTATAGAATACTTCTTGTCATAGAGAATTTGCTTATTTCTGGAAATAAAAAGAGCACTATACAGAGCAGACATAACTTGATAATTCTATATGTTTAGACACATTCCGAACACTTCAGAACGATGCAGCAGCAAATTCTAGATGCAATTGGATACAGAAGCAAGATTTTGAGTGGGACTTTAACAGTAGACGAGTTAAAGGATATGAAGAGATTGACAACAGCAAAGATAGATACTGGAAATCAACTGTTAGGTTTGGATATGGTGGTTCGAGACGAGCATGGAAATATTTTGAATCCCATGGAGACAAGCACTATCCAATTGTATTACCATCATGAGACTGCTGCAGAGAGAATAAGAAAAGCGTGCAATGATACCAAGAAAAAACCCTATAAGCCACAAGTACCTGTATATTCACATATCTTCTTCGTTAGTGTGAGAAATTTTGTATGTAAAATGGCAGAGGATGTAGAACTACTGTTGACTTTATACGATGGCAGAGAGATGAAAGCTATCACGGAAAATTATGTGGTATCGTGGAGTAAAGAAGGACTTGCAAGGGACATTGATCAGTTGCATAATCTTAGAGTATTGTTCACAGATCTTGGTTCCAGAGATTTAACAAAAGACAAAGTTTATTTAGCCTGTTATGTAATTAGAATAGGTGGTATGGAAGCCAAAGAACCAGATCACCGTCGCTCAAGTGTTACACAAGCCAATCAAACAAAAATCAAGAGCGCGGAAATTATGAGAAGACCGTTTGGTGTAGCCGCGATGGATATTACCTTATTCATTACCGGCAAGCTTGAGGGTGATGTTGAGCAACATCATTTTATACCTTTTGTACAGTAAGTACATACTTCAGTTTTAATAAGATTAATATTTTGGTTTTAATAAGATTAAATAATATGGCATTCATGATTAAAGTGTCAAAAGAAAGTGTTATGATGATTTTTATAAAGAGATAGAATTCTTTTTGTTGGTTTTCTCTTTTGTTTCAGATGTTGTGAGAAAGATAGCCTTGATGGTACATTACGTAGAATTATTGCACAAAAAGAAGCAAATATTCAGAAACATGTCAATGGTAATATTACCAATGTCACAGGGGGACAAGGATTATGGACTAGCTTAAAATTGTTAAGGGGTGATCCAAAACAGGTAAGTTCTAAAGTAAAATTATTCTGTGAAATTATTTTGATTATGCTATAAAAAGAAAATTATATTTTGCCATTTTTAATGCTTGAAAGGTACGTGATGAAAACCCACATTTGGTACTGGGTAATGTTGCAATCGCGCGTAAAATGGGATTCCCAGAAGTTATTTTGCCGGGTGACGTGCGCAATGATCTGTATCTAACATTAATTAGTGGTGAATTCAGTAAAGGCTCCAAATCTACAGACAAAAATGTAGAAGTAACGGTTAGTGAGATCATAAATTTAAAAAAAAATTGTATTCTGTACACACTTACACATATATATGAGTATTTGCAAATTTAACAGGTTAAAGTATGTAATGAATACGGTATTGCAATTCCCGGAGTTATGACATTAGGTGGTGGCGTGTCTCCAATTGACGAGTATCGTAGCGTTATTTATTATCACGAAGATAAACCTAGATGGTGCGAAACGTTTAAGATTGCCATACCTATAGAAGAATTTAAGCAGGCCCACTTAAAGTTTACGTTTAAGCATCGTAGTTCTAACGAGGCAAAAGATAAGTCTGAAAAGCCATTTGCTTTAAGTTACGTTCGATTAATGCAACGCAATGGAACGACTCTACAAGATATACAACATGAATTGTTGGTTTACAAATTAGAACAGAAGAAGTACGAAGAGAGCGATATATCTTACTTTAAATTGCCATCAACACGTGGAGAATTGGTATACTTATTTGTTTGATAAAGAGATAAAAAAAAATTAATATTCCTAAATGTTGTGCATTTCATATTTTTTTCTTTATTTTTGTTTGTATGTTTAGGCTGAATTAAATATGGAGAAAAAACCAAGTTTAGGATCTTTGACATTAACCAGTAAGGATAGCTTTTTAATAGCAACTAATATTTGCTCAACTAAATTGACCCAAAATGTAGACTTATTAGGTTTACTCAATTGGGCATCACACAATACGGACTTAAAAGAATCTTTAGCTGCTTTAATGAAAGTTGATGGGGAGGAAATAGTGAAGTTTTTGCAGGTAACAATAAATCTAATTTATCGAAAATGAAAATTATGTATACGTAATAAAAAATAATTTTTTTATAAAGTATAATTATATTCTGTTTTTTTAGGATGTTTTAGATGCTTTATTTAACATTTTGATGAGTAATTCAGACAGTGATGTCTACGATGACATGGTCTTTGAGTGCCTTTTATATATTATCGGACTCGTGTCCGATAGAAAGTATCAGCACTTTCAACCAGTATTAGATTTATATATTTCTGAAAGTTTTTCTGCAACTCTCGCATATAAAAAATTAATTGCGGTATTGCGTAAACGTATAGACAGCGTCAGCAATGGCGATGGTCAGGAACGAGATTTATTGCTTAAGACAATGAAAAGTTTGCAATACTGCATGAGGTTTATTGTCGAATCTCGTCTTTTATTTACTGAGTATGTTTTATTTATTATTACATATAATTTTTTTATACATTATGTAATCGTAAATAAAATGTTTTATAAAATTATCTAACATAGGCTGTGAGTAGATACTCTAAAAAAGAATTACTTTCAATTAATATTTATAATTTATTTTAAAAGGTTAAATCAAGATGAAGAAGAATTCTCACAAACTTTAACTGATCTCTTACGATCTATCGTTAATCTCATGAGTCACGAAACAGATGGTACTCTGTTGGTTCAAGGAGCCTGTCTCAAGTACCTACCAACAACGATACCTCATTTATTAAGAGTTTATAGCGGCAAGCAACTGAGCACAATTTTAACAGATTTACTTGTGACTTTACCAACCGGTAGATTAACCAAACAAAAAATGATGACAGTAAACGACATTGTACACAGTCCACTTTTTTTAAATGCAGACTGTAGAGCGATTTTATTACCGAGAATTACTATACTTGTCAGAGATTTACTGGAATCCAAAGAGGAGGTAAGATGTTATAAAGTATGTTATTTCCTAATGCTATTTCTTAACTTACAGTTTAAGCGGTATGAAATGTTCGCATTATTTTTCTATCTCACAAAAAATAATATCAGTTCATATACTTATATATTTTCGCAATACATGATGCGTCCTAACTACATAAATTTACATGTAACTGGATTTGTTGAAACTCACGAATTTTCACTTACATTTAATATCATTCAGTGTGACGTGCGATAAATGTCAATGTTCGTGCTTTCCGTGCAGCCTGCGATCCCTCCGCCACGCATCTTTCTGACTCTTCTCTCTCAATCTTCTCTTTTTATAGAGGATGTCTCTTCATTTTTATTTTTTAATTTGTGATTTTTTGTTCTAATTAAAACAAAATTTTAATTGTTAAACTCTAGCTAATTTTTTAATTAAAATTAAAATATTTTACATTAAAAAAAAATAGTCACATAAATTATGATTTCAGAAAATTTAATAAAAATAATGACAATTATTAAGTTGCATTAGCTGAAAATATAACATATTAAAAGACATCCTTTACACTTACTTTTGATAAAGCATGAAAAGGGAAATGTATACGACTTGAAAAAAATTGAAATTTGGAATGTAGCATGTGTTTGTTTAGTAATGTTATTGTATAATGTTTATTCTGCATTGTGCGATTTTTCCGTAAGATTATTTGATATAAAGTTTATATGACATAAAAAAATTTAAAATTATTAGATAAAAGTCTATCTAATCTACTTCTTTTCTGACTACGGATACTTTTTTACTATTGATATTTCATGCTGTATTTTATGATACTATGTTCTTTCTGCAGTTCTATATTTACATTGTGGTGTCGGAAAATTTTCAATAATGTAGTGTATACATCCTTAGAAAAAATGGTATTGTTTTTTTCAACTAACAAGGGTTGTTTCATTTTTTTGTACGGTTTGGTTTTGGTTAATGGCGTTTAAAGGGGCTATCGAGTACGCCTGGAAAGAGCGTGGCGAAGGTAGCCAGGTTGCTCGGCGAAAATCGGCATCGGCTCAACCAACATCGTGGCTACTCCGAAGAGGTAATTTTTATCATAAATGCAGGAAGTCTCCTATGTGGATAAATAATATGTTTTTCATGGCATCATGATTTTGAGACTATTTAACATAGAAACTTTGATGTATCTGCACTTATATCTGTTGTATTGCATTAAAATTTTAGCATCGGTGATTCGCGTTACGTAAGTTATTTTTTTTTGTATGAATGCACAAGATTGTATAGTGTATTCCTATCACACACTAATTTAGATTGATATATATTTACAATAATCTTTTTATTTATATTTTATAGACATATAGAGTATGTCTGAAATTTTCCTAAACAAAAATTCTAAACAATTAACGAATTTAAATATCAGCTTTTATTCATATTAAGTTTTTCACATAGCTTTTACATGGTCCCCTCCTTCTCGACATACGCAATAAAACGGCGATACAATTATGAATTGGAAGCTATTATATTGTATTTCTTTTCCAGAATCGCCTTCATTTCATGCATCCCATTACATATCTTGAATCGCTGGTACATCGTAAAAAAATTATTTTAAGTGTAATTTTATCTTGGAAAATATCAAAAAGTGTCAGGGTTAAATCAAGTAAATACGGATGGGTAGATGGTAGATTACTATTATCTGTCAGTTGGCCAAAAATTGTGAAACAGTCCTGACTGTGTGTGCAGGCGCATTGGCATACGAATTTGTACCTATAGGTCAAATCGTAAATTCAGCGTTATAATGCGTTAGCTAAATTCTGTAAGAAGAATATTATAATAGTTTCCAATCATTGTATCATTCTATTACGCGTACCGAAAAGGGGAAGAACTATGTAGAAGCCTGATATAAATAATAGCTGATATGAATATCTGAATTTGTTGATTTTTTAAAGAATTTTTGTCTGTAAATTTTTTAAATATACTGTGTAAATATAATTCACAGAGCAATCTACTTTTTATATCTGTTTTTTATATTTCTATAGGTGGAATTGTGCGTCAAGATTTTATCTGACATTCTGGAACTGACTTTTAGAAAAGACATAGGTAGCACAATTTCAGATGTCAAGGAAATAATGTTAACAGCTTTACGTACCATTATACAGACGGTTATATCAATGGACAGAGAAAATCCTTTAGTTGGAAATTTAGTTTCAGTAATGTTGGCGATATTTAGGTATATTTAAGATTCCAAAAATAAAAAATGTAAAAATTATTGAAAGAACAGGGATTGAAATATCTTTTTCCTTCTTAATCTCTTTTCAGACAAATGACACAACTCCATTATGAAGTGTATATCAACCATTTTGGAACTAAAATTGATTTACTTGACTTTCTTATGGAGATATTGCTTGTCTTTAAAGACCTGGTTTCTAGAAGTGTATTTCCCGGAGATTGGTGTGAGATGATCATGCTCCAAAATAACATTATTTTGAATTCTTTACGGTATTTCTCGGCCACAATTAGAGATTATTTTTTTACTGAATTTGAGCAACAAGCCTGGTCAAATTTCTTCCATTGCGCTATTGCATTTTTAACACAACCTGCCTTACAATTGGAGACATTTACATCAGCGAAACGAAATCGTATTATTAAGCGCTACAAAGATATGCGCAGGTATGTCTCTTATGTAATATAATAATTACGCAGAATGTTTCAAGGCTATCACAATAAAACTAAAGATTCAAATAGAACGAACACTTTTAACATTAAGACAAATTCTTAGTCCATACATTTTATGTATCATTTTTAATATATGTTTAATCATATTTATTAAATATTATTAAATAAAATAAAACGAATATTTTTTCTTTTGCTACGTTACAGAGCAACTGTGTTCGAAATTAGATCTATGTGGTTCAACTTGGGTCAACACAAAATATTGTTTGTACCCGCTTTAGTTGGTGCCATCCTTGAAATGGCATTAATACCCGATATTGAATTAAGAAAAGCTACTATACCTATTTTTTTCGACATGATGCAATGCGAGTACTATAGTTCACGTATAGTGGAAGGATATGGGGACACTAAGCGCGATCCTGCTCATATCAAAGCTAATTTTACAGAATATGAAAACGAAATGATTGCAAAACTGGATATTCTGGTAGTGATAGTATTTTGTATACATAATTTTAAATATAAATACTGAAACAGAACAGAGTCTTAATTGAAATTTATCTTGATAATTACATTAGTGAAAAGTTACTTCATGAAAGTTCGGTTTTTACAGGTCGAAGGAGGCAGAGGCGATGAACATTTTCGTACACTGTGGACTGACGTTATGGGTTCTTTATGTGAAAAACATTCTACAATGCGAGAGCAAGGTTTACGTTTCGTAGATACTATATCTAGACTTATGGAACGCTTATTGCAATATCGCGATATTATTCACGCCGAATCCCAAGAGCATCGTATGCTTTGTACTGTGAATTTATTGGAATTCTATTCTGAGATTAATAGAAAGGAAATGTATATTAGGTAAATGCAAAAAATCTATTATATTTTTATAAATCAAATAATTGTTTTAATTGTCTTTTAATTTGATTAAATGTGATTAGTTTAGATTTTTTGATATTCTAAATATTCCATGATAAATAAAAAGGTTTAATGTAATAAATATATGTATATTAAAACGTTAAATGATTTTCTTTATATATTTTACAGATATGTGAATAAGCTGTGTGAATTACATCTAGAATGCGATAATTATACAGAAGCTGCTTATTCTTTAAAACTTCACAGCCAGTTATTAGCATGGAGTGATCAGCCCTTATCACCTTTGTTAATATCACATAGGTAACATTACCAACCAATATTAAATAGTTTATATAAGCTTGTTTAGAGATGAAATTAATATTAAAAAATTCAATCATTTTTCTAGGTATCCTTTGTGTCAAACGCATCGTGAATTGAAAGAAGCGTTATACAATGATATCATCGATTATTTTGATAAAGGAAGAATGTGGGAATGCGCTCTTGCCGTTTGCAAGGAACTAGTTTCACAATATGAAGAGGAAACATTTGATTATTTGCAATTGTCCATCCTACTAATACGCATGGCAAAGTTTTATGATTGTATAGTAAAACAGTTAAGACCTGAACCGGAATACTTCAGAGTCGCATATTACGGCAAAGGACATCCTGTTTTTCTTCAAAATAAAGTACTTTCACGTATTTAACATATCTTTAATTATTGTTTATTTTTGTTCTTTGTTCAATGGAATAATATATTTGCGATATATATAGGTATTTGTTTATCGAGGAAAAGAATATGAACGACTTAGTGATTTTTGTACAAGAACACTAAATCAGCTACCGAATGCAGAGCAAATGAATAAATTGTCTCCGCCTACTACAGAAATGTTAGAATCATATCAACAGTATGTACAAATTAATAAGGTAGAACCACTGATGGATGAAAAAAGGCATCGTTTAAGTGGTAAACCAGTTACTGCAGAAGCAGTTTTAAGGTGCATACTTAACATTATAGTTTATGTAAAATTTCATCAATTTTCTACTGTATTTTTATGATTATCATTGTTTTTATATTTTAGATATCATCGTGTGAATGATGTGCAACGTTTTAGATTTTCAAGACCTGCTCCGAGAAAAGAAATTATTACAGTAAATAGCGATAAAGAAAAGGAAGTAAATACTAGTACTAACAATAGCAATGAATTTGCCTCGTTATGGTTGGAACGGACAGTACTTGTTACAAGTTACCCGTTACCGGGAATTCTTCGATGGTTTCCTGTGACATCTAGCGAGACATATTTCGTCAGCCCCTTGAGAAACGCAATTGAAACTATGGAAGCTACGAACACAGCACTGAGGGATCTTATTATTGCTAACAAGTTTGTATATATATATATATATATATATATATATATATATATATTAATTTATATTATATGTATTAATTTATTAAACATATATATATTAATTTATTTTATTCTCGATATAAGTTATAATCTCATATTGCAACTTTTTAATTTTTAATTTTTTAACTAATTTTTAAAAAACCAAAGCTTATATGGGTCGAACTTTGAGAATGAATCTAAAATCTATCTATTATGTTGATTGTTTCTACATAAAATCATATAAATTATTCCATATTTTTTAATAATTTATAATGAATGTAACAAAGTGTTAAAATTGATTTACTTGTTTATTATATTTGTTCATTATTTTATAATATAAATTTTTATGAAACTACTATTTGTTTTATACAGGAGTGATCCTAATCTTCCATTAAATCCTTTGAGCATGAAATTGAATGGCATATTAGATCCAGCTGTTATGGGTGGTATCGATAACTATGAAAAAGCTTTCCTCAACGCAGAGTACAAAGATAATCATCCGGACGAAAGTTCAGATCTTCTCAAGTTAGAAGGGCTCATTGCAGAACAAATCCCTCTACTCAGTGTAGGTCTGCAGTTACATAAAACACGAGCACCTACCGAATTGGCACCGTTTCATCAACGTTTAGAGCAATGTTTCATGTCTATGCGTAATCAAGTAGAAGCTAAATATGGAAAAAGAGTAAGTTTTTAATCATTCAAATCAATATCTATCGAAATAATAATCAAGTTAATACTCGCATTAAATTTATAAATATATAATTTATTCTATAACACAGACCTGCGATTTACAAATTGAAAGCCTAACGCAAACTGTAACAATGCGAAGACCACCAATTTCGAGAGGAGATAATCACTGTCTGTCCGAGTCAAATATGAATAATTCAGAGTAAGCTTTTCCATCCATTCTTGCACGGCATGTTTACTATTTTATTAATAAGTTTATATATATATATATATATATATATATATATATATGTATGTAACTAACATATAACTATTGCATAGCATGTTATTGCTATATCACAATCATCATTATTAAAATAAGATACAATATTTTAAAAAGTTATTAACTGTCTTAAGAAGTAACATTAAAGCTAATCATTTTTAACATTATCTTGTGCATTAAATGTCAAAATAATGCGCCCATTCTACAAGACATAATTCCTAAGCAATATATAAATAAAAACAAAATATACACAAAAATTAATGTGTATATTATTTAAAATGTACAAAATCCAATATTGTTGATCTGAGAAATCTGTATAAATAGTAAAATAATATTATTATATAGTTATTCTGTAATTACTCCATTCAGCTGTGTAACTCGCTACAGGGTATCTTCACTTACAAGATCCCAAGTTGCAACGTTCAAGTCGCTTACATCGTTCAATTTTAACAACAACACACCTTCGAGTAATACTCAAAACGTCAATTTGTCAAGGTAAAATCATCATACCAGTGTTACTTACCTCCAGCACTAACTAAAATTTAAAGCACTTCTTTTTGTAGATGAATTAGTGTAATCTCGATTATTCAAAGAAACAAAATATTTATGTATTTATATTTAAATTGTATATGAAATATACATATAAATATTCAATTAATTAATAATCGTTAGATGCCCGAATTTATTTTATATTTATTAAAAATCACATTTTACATTTATAGAAAATAAATAATATAAAAATGCCGTTTAGAACACATGATAGAAAAGAATGCAATATGATTTCAGGAATATTGCTGTTGGACCTGATAAACTCTCGCATAATACCTTATTATCCTTTCGTCGCACTTAATAATCCTATATAAATGCTCTCGTTCTTTTTACATTTTACATTTTTTAATGAAAGCATCATGCATAATGCTTAACATTATTTAATATTGCATAATGTTTATTTTTGCTTGTTTTTTTTTGTTAATTTTTATACAATTAATATACAAATTAATATATATCTTATCATATATATTGCATTAATCTAATTTATTTTATTTTACATACATATATATTCCGAGGGTAGGAAACATTCATAAGACAATAAAGTTACAACTAACATTGAATAAATAATAATGAAGTTTATATATAATTAAAAGAGGAAAGAACAATTTAAAAAATAACTAATTTAAAATGCAAATCTAAAAGTATATAAAGTCTTCTATTCTACAATTGCGTAAATGTAGTTGTAAGTGTGTAGTTGTAAAAATCTCCAATCACAGCTGAATATGAGAAGAATATTCGACTGTAATTGATCAATTCTTACAATTACAATTACAACTATTTACTATGTTTACGCAATTGTAGAATAAATTTAAGACAATAAAAACTAATTTAAATGTCACATAATCATGTTTCTATACGTTATATGTATATTATATATATTATTTTATGTATTTAATTCTAAGTGTATACAAAAAGTATATTTTATTTCTTTGTGATTATTATTGTGATCATTTTTATATCTGTTTATTTATTTATTCTGCTTTTTATCTGCATGATTTTGTTTTGCATAATAATGTCATAAATATCCCTGTAATATATATCTTCTTCACACACAACTGGCAATCTCTACTAAACTTCCTAAGTCTACGATAACTACGATAGGTAATTAAAAATATACACTTGTGTAACGAGATTATTGCAAAGCTCGAATGGTATTGCAATTATTATTCGATATTTCTCTTACCACAGTGATCCCTCAGCAAATATTAGCATACACGTTTAGAAAATTGTATTTTAACAATTGAAAATTTTAATTTATTTTTTTGTGAAGATTTTATTTTAACAATAACAAATTTTAATTTATTTTATTATGAGATTCAATCGCGCTTCTATCTACTCAATCATGAGTTGCGCATTGTACAATTAATAGTTGATCTTTAACTTTTCTATCCAGAGTTGCAAGTTTTCTTTTTTTAAATGATAGAGACATCTTTAACCGCGCGAATATTTTTAATCTGTAGAAACAACTCTATACGTTCACACATCTTGTCAACGGCCTCTTTGCAAAAAGCATTGGGAAATCCAAGTCCAGGAACATATAAGAAAAAAGATTCGAAACGTAGAAGCTCGCGAAAGAGTGACTCTGCTACAGTAACAAAAACCGATCAACCGACCAGCCAGTGGTATACTACCACCGAAATATCTAGTTCAATTCAACAAGCAACATCGTCTGTTACATCGTTAATATCTAATTTACAATCAACACATATATTTGAGCTTCGACAAGAGGTAAAGACTTTGAACATTATCTTATTGCTTATGACTTTGAATATAATTAATAACTATAGATTTCTTTGCATACAGCTCACACCTAAACGTCCCCTGAGATCGGAAGCGGAGAAAGAAAGAAGAATGAGTAATCGTTGGTCTGGTCAATCTCACTACCTAAGAAACATCAATAATGGACTAGAATCAAGTGGTTTAGGGAAAGGAAATAGAGATAGCGTCGGTACAACTGATAGTACAGCATCTGAGGATGATCCACCACCGCCTTTACCAATTAAAATGCGTGAAGCCGATTATTGTAACCTTCCAGAGGAACTGTCCACTAATCGGTCTGCTTTGAATAATCTGAAGTCTTCGGGACAGTGGAAAAACAAGTTGCCGACGCCTACCGACGATGATGTAGACAGTCACTCTAAACCGCCAACACCTCCACCGAAACCAAAAAGACCGGTTCACAATTTGAACAAAAATACATTTGCCTCTAACGATGTCGAAAACTCACTTGTTGAGGATTCATCGACCGCATAATACAATATAATATGATATATAGACGTCATGATGTTCACCTTGCCAAGCGTTGTGAACAAAATAAGCAATTATCTACGTTTATAAAAGCATTCTTCATCTAATTTTTGTATCGTTGATATTTAGAAGAGTTACCATTCATTAGAGTTAGCATTATAATATATTTCTTTGTGCCTTTCTTTCGCGATTTAGGATAAGCTAATAAGTATACGCTACTATGACACTAAATCCTTTACAAATGTATTCTGTACAACAGAAAGTATTGCTTTATATATAATGAACGAGCAATGTTATTGACAAAGGAATCCAAAGTTAATATGGATTTAAAAGACACAATATTTTATAATTTATAATGCGCACATGTGACAAGGACTATAACGACATTATCTGACACTATAGCAATGCATTTATTATATTTCTATTCTTATATGTAGCGAAGCTTTGTACTATATTTAGAGATTCAAGATTTTTATATTATCGAGATAAAACGACGTGAAAAAAGTAGGGAATTTGTGCTATACAAGGATGAAAATTGCGAAATTCGCTTTTAACAACCGTTCATTCTAAATAAGCGCATTATTGAACGTTTTAATATTGCTTTATTACAATTTACATGCTTGCTGTAATATCCATTACAATGCGTAGCATACTGTAGTAACGTCCATTTTTTCGATTAAAGACTTCATTTCAATATGATTTTGGATATATATATTCATGGAAAATATATATTTTTTATAAATTTTGATATAAAAGGTATACATATATAGCTTTAATTATAATAAAAAACTTTGGAGACCTTTTACATTTTATACTAACCATTTCTGAACGGATTTGCTATTACTAATACAATATGCATTAAATATTAGGTCATTTAAAAAATATCCACGGTTTTTTGTTCAATTTTTGAATGAAAAAACCGCGGATACTTTTTAAATGACCCAATATAATGAAAACAGTTAATGTTTTGCAATTTTCTGTTTGTTATAATATAATTTATTTTACAAATTCGATTTTTATAACATAATTATGAGAGTAGTAATAATTTAATCGCGACATTATTTAAATATTACCAAGAGCCATTGTGATCTAGTGGTAAAACAATTTATATGTGTTAATGTTTATATAAGTCATTCATACTTGTTAACAGTGACTATAGTCTTATATGTTAACTTAGTTTTAAAAATACAGGAAGATATTGATTGTTTATAAACATATTTAACAAGTATGCAGTAAATGATA
Source organism: Acromyrmex echinatior (assembly GCF_024713525.1). Classification (NCBI taxonomy): domain Eukaryota; kingdom Metazoa; phylum Arthropoda; class Insecta; order Hymenoptera; family Formicidae; genus Acromyrmex; species Acromyrmex echinatior. Next base: position 13,587,298 of record NC_141856.1, on the reverse strand, counting down.
ATGCATATGCTTTTTGCATATCTATTTCATCCAAATGAATAATGTAATGATTACATGGTCGTAATACAGTCATATGATACCAAGTGTGCTTCCTAATTGAGCACAAAATCAGAGTAAAAGTTTAAGTGAATTACAAGAAGTTATAATTTTTTATTTTATAGTCATAAAAACTTTATAATCAATCAAGGTACCAATTTGCGTTGCTTTTTAGTTACAGCATATTCTAAAAATTTACTATCAGAAACAGTCGTTTATACTGTTAATACAAATTATTTATTACATTTTTCATCATTATTACTTGAGTCTCATGCCAAAGAGATTAGTGCTTTATTTATTAAAAGCGTTAGAGAGCATTATATGTATTGCTAATAAAAAGTAGTATCGTGTAATATATTTGATATTTATCTAATGCACGAAACTAAAGAATAAGCTAAAAAATAAAGAGCTTAATAGTTTATTCATTATTATAATAATTAATGTAACAAAGATCTGTATTCAAAGTTATTGTTCTTATGTTAGTTCAACTTGTTTACTTATTTACGGAATTTATTTCGAAAAAGAAAACAAATATATATAACTATGTGTTTGAACAGAGCATTTATGAATACAGTTCTTAGCTTTGACACCAACTTTGTAATCGAAAAAATTGACAATATATTGATTCTAAAAATTAAGAAATTTAATATAGTGCTTTGCTTTCCTAATTATATAACTGATTACTATTAAGAAACTAATGTACCATCTTTGTATCTAAACTGAAACAATTTTTCTTTTTTTCTAGAAATTAAAAGCCTATAATGGTCAAAGCTGGATCTTTTAATGCTTAGAATAATTCAATCTTAACTTATTATATATACTATATATGTACTTGCATATATACAATATTTGTAGTTTTTTTTAACTGCGTGCCGAATTGTTTTTCCGGACTATAAACGCAATTAAACTACTTTAGTAATCGCGGATTAAATTGACAAGCAATTTTAATAATTTAGTGCTCAATCAGGCATCATATTATAAACATATTAATATGTGGAAAAACTTTCTTTTTTTATTCTTACGTATAATATACTGCACAACACTTTCATACAAATCAATTTTTATTTAATATGCTTTAATTTATTATCTACATGTACATATATCGATAGACATTAATTATATTATAAACAAGTGCCATTCAAATTATTAAATTCATACACACTATATAATACATTTCTGCTATATAAACAAAGTGATAAATATATACAATAAATATATGCTATGTAACAAATCAATTTTATTTATAAAAGACGAAATAATTTGATATAATCCCAAGAATCCCTACTTTTTAATAAGCAATATAGTTATGCGCACGCGCGCACACACACACACCTTATATATTATTGACTAATTATTTGCTATAAAAATATATATTTTATATCGTTTATTATGAAAGAAATTTTACAGTGACATTTAGAAATTTAATTTTACGAAATAGATTCATGCATGTTTTATAATAAGTATATTATGATGTTAAGATAATGATAAAGAATTTGAAAAATAAATCGACTTACAATTTGTTTTCTTCACGCAATAATTGTATCATCTAATAAATATCTAATTAATTCTATTTAATTAACACTATTTTCAGTTTTTCTTAAAATAGGTTTAAAATAAATTTATTAAGTTTGTATATCGCCAAAAATAGTTAATTAAATTCTTCTCTTTTATAAAATATTTATCAAATGTAAATACTTAATTTTATAATTATAATAGGAATTAGGCCAAATTATAAAATAACAAATAGTATGAATTTATATAATAGATGTCATCTTCATTTAAGTTAATAATAATAAATAACATCTATTAATGACTTACTACTAGTTATTATAATAATGCCATCAATAATAAAATAGCACTTATTTTAAATCTACTATTTAACTTTGGTTGGAAGTATGAGAAAATACGTCTCTTCATACTTGTATATTTTTCTCTTTCATTCTTAATGTAACCTTTTCAGTTGGGTTCACAGATATATGAATATGCACACGCGTATATTTTTATTTATATATTAAATTCATAACTGTATATTATACTGACATCGCAATGTAGAACGCTAAAAATCTTCGCATTCTATGTATGTAAAATATAAAAGTAGAAAATATATATATCGAGATGCTATTCAGTTTTAATAGAAAAATAACATAATGCAGTCGTGCACAGTATTCTTAAGGACAGGTAATCTAGAGTGCTAAATTGTATCATTTCGCTAAGTCTTCTTCAGAAAAATGAATAAATATTTTGTTTCTCTTTTAACTACAGCAAAAACTAAAACAATTTCCTCTAGTAGATAAGAGAAAATTAACGTATCTAAAGTGTTTGACTGTTCAATAGTTTCATAGTATGAATAATCGAAAAATTTTTTGATGTTACATACATACACTCACATGCAAAAAAATATCACACGCTATAACTACACATTTCACATATAAATAATAAGTTCGTAATGCCTTTGCAATCAACGAATCATCTTACTACTAAAAATTATAGCAAATATTACATTTGCACTTCAAATGAAAATTTGAATCTCTCAAGGCATAAGCCACACAGCATACAAATTCGTTTAAAAATTACATTAAAAAGTTACGTTTATGTAATTTTAAATGTACAATATTACATCATCTCGCATAATGTTAGAATGCCAATTATTTATATCTACAAATTTAACAAAAAAGTGCAAATGTCATATTTGCAAACATATCTATAGCTAAAATTTAATAATGTAGACTAAAGGGATACATAAATTTTCCTCATTATGATTATGATGTATATGGAAATAATATGTAACAGAGAAACCAATTGAATTAAATAATTTTGTTCAAATAAACAAATATCATGTAATATGCGCATACGAAACAATGACTAGAAATGATATTATTATTTATTCGACTTTTAATCGTTTACTGAATTCTTCTTGCTGCTTTTCTCTCCATTCCTTTTTCGGCTTCATCCTCTTTAGTTGACCGTCCCTGTAATAAAATAAATATATATCAATTTTATTTCCAATTCCCATTTTTTACAAACTTTAAACCAGTGTCGAACATACCATTGCAGATCAACAAGACCACCTTGCCGCGCTATCACGGATTTCACTCGATTCGCAAAATCAATTGCACTCTCTCCTTCCTTCCTGTGCATTGGAGGGAGATACCACACATCACAGACTATAGCCCAGCTAGACATCATCATATATAAATATTGTAACATCGAATATCGACTGCTATTCCAAAATGCATCTCCAAATCTTGGGTCGTACTATATATTTAAAAAAACATAAGAAAAACATTTAAAAAAATATTACACAAAGGTATACATAAGAGATATGATAATAAATTACTTTTATAGCCACAGGATAAACAATGCTGTCCACTTCAAAACTGCCTTTTTTGAATTGCATAACTGATGTATTGTTGATACACGTACCCTCCGGGAATATGAGTATCGGTGGGTTCGTAGGATCTGATACGTGTTTCTTTAGCCTGTAAAAAAATGTAATGTATTAATAACTCGTATAGAATATAAAACTGATAATCTGCATAGAATACAAAATAGGCAAGACAGAAAAATGTAATTATGTTTAAGTAATTATACCTTATCGCAACTGCTTCTCTATCTTTGACTTCAGAGCGTTCAAACCATATATGTGGAGAAGCACGGGCAAGAGCTCTTTGTAACAATCCTAAGAAACCACCATGCCTCTGACCTATCTATAATAAGAAATGTAAATAAGGCGTCTGATGTATATTTAAAAATTATATAAATTGTTTTCTAAAAGTCGTACACTTTTGTCGAACAGATAATGAAGTCATTACGAATACAATTATTTCATTAATTATAATCGTTAAAAATATAAAATATAAAATATTTCTTAAATAATCAAGTTAAACCATGCTTTTAATATAAATTTCTTTACTTTAATATAGATTTCTTTTGTTTTCATATACTTAATATCATAAATCATAAAATTGTAATAAGTATAGATTTTTCTCATGCAATTTTTGCAAAGAAAAATCAACGTTAGATGCTTCATCAAATCTGTAACAGTTGAAAAAAGAGAACGATTTTTGGAACATTTTAATAAAGCAACGATGAAAAACAACAAAACTGCATATTGGCAGTAGTGAAATACAATTATAGAATACATCGTTCTAAAGATATTCAGAAAAATATTATGGATAAGCAAAGCAAAAGAATTGTGTAAGAAAGCAACTGTAAAAAGATATCCATATCCATAAGCGATACACTGAAAACATACCAATGAATAACAGTTATCACACATAAGTACGAGTACGTCAATAGGGGATGTGTGATTAGCTACACATATGCCTCTGACAGGGCGATTCTCTTGATTGTTGTAGGTAATGACTGAAGATAGAGCACTGGATAAGACAGCAAAGCACATTATGGAAACTTTGTAGTTCAGCCATCGCTTGAAGCTACCCTCGGGAATGTAACCCACTACTGCAGTACACGCTGTCAGCCACATCACCTGTAAACCACAAGCTTTGCACCTGAGAAACGTGGGATTCCCTCTCTATCGTTGCTGAGTAGATACTACCTGTAAAGCAAAGTTACAGGACACGTTACCTGTAACATTTACCAGTAATGCGCAACAACTTCTGTAACACTAGTAACAAACTTCTGATTCTCGATCATATATGAGAAAACTAACCGATTGAAATCGCGTTATTTTGTTATGTAATAGAAATTATGAAGCCATGAAGAAATTATTATACCTTTATATCCAGTGTTATATCATGGAAAAAAAGAACTGTATACTGTCTGTTTTATATAGTTTTTTGATAATACGAATTATATGAATATTACATATGTATATATGTCATAATTATGAATATGATAATTTGTTCTCGTATCATTCCCAAATATGATAAAATTTAAACAAAGCTATTAGCAAATAGAAGATATGTTCGCTGTGACAAAATGATGGTAATGCAATGCTTGAAATCTTTTAGCTTATAAATATATTACTCCGTCCACGATATTACCAAAGAGAAAGTCGTTTGCGTGGATAAAATGCAGACGTCAAGAGTGGACGTATGATTCGACACGCACATTCCTCCATTCTTTGGTTTATATTCTGGATTGTGGATTGTGATCATACTCGAGATAGAACGGGACATTATCCTGAATGCAATAAGGGAGCCCTGGTTGTTCGCCCAACGTTTTATGCGGCCATTCGGCAGAAAGCCGATTAAAAATGTTATGACTACTAAATGCAGTACCTAAGAAGCTTTGATATTAATATAAATACAATTTTAAATTTATTACAAACATCTTAAACTTAATTTTAGTGTACCGCAAATCTGAAATGTATGTTTAAAAATGCAAAAATATTTAAAAAAGCATCTGCATTTTTGCAGAAGATTAATATCTGCTATAAATTTGATTATCTAAAGGAAATTAATTTTATATCGCTAAATAAATAGAATTCTAACAAAAAACATTATCAATTATCATAATTTTGATCATTTATTGTATGTTCAGCATTTATTATAATAACTATAATATATAAAATAAATATCAAACTTACCCCTACAAAGCAGATAAATATCCTTAAAGGTAGCAGGAAACAATAACGCATGACGAATCCGAACATCCATATAAAAGTTAATTTCCAGGAGATAAATTCGTAATGTCTATTTGTTCGAGTTAACAAGTTCCAATTCTACAAAACACATTCATAAATTATTCAAATATGTTAATTATTATTATGCAAATTATACGTAGAGGAAAGCCTCCTATTATGAGATAAGCGCCTAATATGAGATAGCGGCATTTCTGCTAAACTAATAGACACTATTGGAATAGATCTATTGGTTCCACCATGAATTTATTGCTCTTGGATTGAAAATTTTAGTAAAAAAATTCATGAGATCATGCCTGTAATTATCGTAAAAAAAGATTTTAGAATTTGGATGTCTTCAAGTTACATTGAGATAAGCCTTTAAACATTATTTAATAAATAAATATTTAGCAATAAATTCTTCATGTACAGGGTGCGTCACTAAAAATCCGGACAAATTTCAATTTAAATTTTCCGCTATATTGTGCCTCCACCAGTGATTGTTGTTGGCGTCCGAGAAATCCTGATGCTTCTAGTAAACAGTCATATTCTCAAAATGATCGCGATGTTGAAACCAAATGCGGAGTATTTCAAAATCGAAAAGCTGCGATCATCGAAGACCTTCGCGCTGGGCTCAGCAACGGAAATAATTCGGTTCTTTGGATACCCAAAATCAATCGTTTATGACGTTGTGGCAAAATATACGGCTTTAGAACAATCCAATGAAGGTTCCAGTATGCCAGCGAGGAAGAGTACTCGAAAGAACGTACCCCCACAGTCGTTGAAAAGACTCAAGCGCTGATTTCGGATGACCCAAGGTAATCGTTGCGAAAATTAGCATCGATTGTTGATGTAAGCGAACCAGTAATGCGTTGAATTGTCAAGGATGACCTTCGATACAAATCGTACATATTAAAGATACGACAAGATGCTCGCCTCGGCTTCCATTCTGGCTTTCCAACAGTCAAACAGATTTAAATCCCTTGGACTACTACTATGGAGCGTAGTTGAAAGGGTCACAAACAAGTCTCGACATGTGACGTCAAGGACCGCTATTGAGGTAGCATTTGTTGACATGGATAGCGCTATATTACAGCTCGCGTGCGAACGCTTCAGACCGAGAATAGAAACCATCATTCAAGCTAATGGAGGATATATCGAATAATTGTGCTCTATAGGGATCTCCCAAGTAAAAGAATTTTTTGTAATATTTAATATTTTTTTTTCATTAAAAACATTTTGTTTAAAGAAATTGTTCGATTTATCCGGATTTTGATGACGCACCCTGTAGTGGTAGAGTAAGGTACTAATAGAAAAATACGGGATATGTTGAATTGCTTAATTACAGAAGTTAGATTTGATGATCGTAAAATCATAAGGCATGGAAATCATAATATGATACCCAGGGTATTTCTAATATGAAATAACTCTCATGTCATAGTGAAAATCATTGCTAAAGTATAAATATTATTGTACAATAATAAAAAGGATAACAAGGAATGAACATCGAGTGCCTATTTCTGCGTTGTTTGATTTAAACTGCCAGAAGACGAGTTCTGGATATAATGTATCGCATACTCATTTCTGCACACTTTGGCTTTGTTTAAGAAACATTAAATAAATATTTTTAGTTACAATACTGATATACTTTGCGTTTTATTATCAATTTCTCGGGACATCTCATATTAGGAGGACAATTTTTTGACTTTGCGATTTGCTCACTTTTTACATTTCTTTAATTTTCAAAAAAAAATGGAATTTGAATTAAATTTTACATTATCTTAAAGCTTATTAAATTTCCTTCAAAATGAATTTATTTTTTTTAATTTATTATTTTTTTTAATTCTGCTCATAGACTTCTAACATTTACCCAAAATGAACTCGATATCTCATAATAGAGACCTTTTCTTTATAATTATTACAATCGATGAAATATTACCTTAAGTTCTTCAGCTTCAAAGCGTGAAGTCACTTCGTCTTCTATAATTGCTTCAACGCCAGCTCTGATATAATCCAAACAACTTGTCGCAAATCCGATTTGCGTTTCAAAAGAGTTTTTCTGATTAAGGCTATCCTAAAATCAGAAATAATTGAGAAAAATAGAGCTAATTTTTATTTAGTGAAACTCAATAAAAATATAATTTTTCTTTAATTTACCTCTTTGTCATCAATTATTGATAATTTATGGTCGTTTTTGAAGCTCGATTCATTAACATGATTTTTGTGATTATGCAATTCTGGTTCGGGGACTAAGATTAAGTCTTTCGATCTGGCTATCACCGAATTACTCACATTCCCGTTTTGCATTTTAGGCGATATTATCGTTGAACCTTTTTCCGTGATCGTTGATGATTCACATTCTTCTTCTAAGTTAAGATCCTCATTTGGATCTAGGGTACCATTTCTCTTCTTCACATTTTCTATGTTTTGTCGACCATACTGTAACAATAAATATGATCGGTTGTCAAATGCGTGTAACACGTCAATTATTTGCATCTTTGTTGTATGTAAGGATTGATTTTAGTCCTTAAAATTCTCTTAAATTCTTTAAGCTGTTGAAAGACATACCATTATTACTAAAATTTTATTGAAAATTTTAATTTAATTGCAGATAAAGAAAGATAATTTATCAAACAGAAAATTATATCTGATAAAACAATTTAGATATACTATTTTAAATAAATAGTAAATCATTAATAAAAAAAATGTTTTGTGAGAAGAATAATTAAAAGCACAACAATAATTATATCTATAATAAAGAAATAAAATTAAACCTAATTGTTTCGATAATAAAATGTTAAATTTTAAAACAGAATTCTAAAATATTAGCATTAATTATATGATAAATATAATAACAATAATTATATAATAAATATAATAACTTAAAAAATCTTATGTCATCCATTTTTCTATTATTCTAAAATAATAGAATTTACTTATGATTCAAGTTAAAGTGTTTTTGTGTGTTGTATAAACATGGGAAAAAATCAGTTATAAGGAAAATTAGAAAATTAAGTAATTTGTATACTTTTGGAATTATGATTTGCAACGCTAATTTATTTGATTGCCATTACCACAAAATCCGTTTCAATTTAAGAAGAGAGGAAGGAGGTAAGGAGAATTCATCCTACATAACAAGTTGCGTAATACAAAAATACTTTATTATTGTAGGAGATAGCGAAAATAAATACACGCAATATAATCTATATATATGCATATTAAAAATCGGCATATATCATCAAAGCTCAAAGATAGGATCAAAGATCAGACGCATTCCTTGGCCTATGAGAACATAATCTCCGGAAGGTCAATTTAAACAATTATTCTGTCATTAGAAGAGACTTTGATCTTCACTGATCGATAATGGCAAGATAACATTTAGCAACTTCAATAATGAATCAGGAGCACTCTTGAAAAGTAATCGACCGTGTGAACATCGCGTGTCCAAAATGATTATCAATCACTCTGGCATAAGCATTTTGATATAATAAAAATTTAATCAATTAACGGCTAATAATTTCCTAAGACTAAATAAAATGATTTTCCACAATAATTCATGATAAATATTCGCAATAATTATGATAATTTGATTATAATTTTTATTAATAAAATTTGCGAATATTAAATAAAATATAACGTTTACTCAGTCTCACATCTTATCGTTAAAAAGATTAAAAAATTACATTTTAGTCCAGAAATATAAGTTTATGCATGCAGTTAAAATTAATTCAAACAAAGAAAAATTTATTGGAAAAAAATGAATCTATGTTTCATTACATATTGACTAATTTTGTTGAACTGTTGACGTGCTACACATTATCATGTACATCTGGTACGTGTATTCAAGTGTGCGTTAATTAATTCCACCGACGCAGACATGTCACGTCACTCCTTCTGTTTATTGAACTTTATTCAATACGTTTGCATTAGATAAATTAATGAATGCCATTTGTCTCTGAATTACACTGAGAATTATTGAGAATCGTGCTAGAGCTGAATTGCGCAAATCAGATTTATAGAAATTATTAATGATTGCTAAAACATTACAAGAAAAAAATTTTTGAATATGATTCATTTCTATCAATTTATAAATTTTGTCAATTATGAATTTTGTATATCAGTTTTATTAGAATATAAAATTTCGTGTCGTTAAATCCGAGTAGATATATCAATAAAATATAAGTATTACTTCCGATTTAAAATATGATGATCGATTTTAACTGTATTTTTAGGATTTGACCCTGTCGACAAATACAGTTTTGCACATAAATGTTAATAGACATGTAGGGTTGGCAAAGACTTTTTTTTTATAAGAATAAAACATGTTTCTTTTTAAACATGTTTTTAATACTTTAAACATGTTTTAAAATGTTATAAAAATATTTAAGATATGTTAAAAATATCGATTAAACGCCTTTTAAATTGTTTAAAACATGTTTTTTTTTATCAACCTTGTAGGCATATCAGTTGTAAACATCGAATACTTTTTTGTGTAAATTATTATGACTCTGCATTACTGATACGATGCAATAACTTGACAGTCATGCACAAGTTTTTCTTTTTAGAATTTTTTAGACACAACAATTCTCCTTCCTCGTTCTCTTTTTCTCACTCACTGAATGTGATGGTAAAAAATGATAGAAAATGACAAAATAATAATAGATAAAATACCATTAACTAATAAAGTCATTTTATTACTATTATATAAGAAAGATTAATAAATTAATTAATTTAAAAAGAAGATCTACAGGAAAGCTTAAAAGGAAATTCTTTAAAGGGGATTCTTTAAAGGGAAATAAAGCAATTCAAACATTTTCTCTTCTTGAAATCTGTTAATATTTCTATATCTGCACATATTTTCATATTTAAAAAATAAAAAATATTTAAAGGACACGCGTGCGAGAGAGAGAGAGAGAGAGAGAGAGAATTAATTTAATAATTTTTAATAAAACACTTATGTATTAAAATTAAGTATTTGAAACATTATATCTCTATCAATTTTACTTACAAATATTCTTCCTCTCATTTTTAATTCATTAATATTTTACAGTTTTTCTTATAAGTTCATGAATGTAATATTGACAAAATTAAATGTATATTGAATAGAACAAAAAAAAATAAAGCGAGAGGCACTGTTTATCAAAATTGTCTCAATTTTCATTGAACTATCCTATCAATTTTACGCAATAAGATATCATTGAAGTGGTGTGATGTTTCACTTTTGCTATCAAAAAGTCTGACAGTAAATTTTAATTACGTTCAATAGATAGAACATTGCAAATTGCAAACAACACTTGATTAATAATATTTTACTTCGATACTAATTATACGAACAGTTTATCATATCTACGATAAATGATTGATTATGAATTCCATTTCATTAAAGTTAAAGTTAAAGATTACAGATAAGGAAAAAGCAAATCTGCTTCGTGCTTAACATCATAAAACCCTTATTTCTTTTGTAAGCTGATCTTCGTGATAGTACATAGATTTTGTATTGTTATTTTAAAATCTTTTGATAAAATAATTATGTAATACAAATATTTTTGGTTGACATAAATTAACACAGTTGTTCTCATATTAAGACCAACATCACATGTTGATGGCTACATATATGATCTCATCTCGCGTTTCACATATAACAGATCACCGTAGTGCATATACAAGATATGATAATGAATGCTAAACGAGTGTCGCTTCAACGATATACAGTTTGAAAATAAACGGCGTAGTTGGAAATAATTACGTATACTGTATTAAAAAACAAAACTGCGTAGCAGCTTAAATTATTTTATATATTAGGTGTTGGAATTAATTCGTAGCGTTTTTAATGAAAGAATGTTATTTATTTCACATGAGCATTAAAAAATACATTAATGAAAGTACTTCCCATCACTTGTAAAACGCTACGAATTAATTCCAACACTTAATATTTACGTCAATAAAAAGTTATTAATCTAGTCATTAGCATAATAATGCATATTAATCTAGTCATTAGCATAATAATGCATATTTTATATAAATTTTTATCATTATATCATTTATATTGTGACAATTCATGGAAAAATTAGCAAATCACAGATTGCGTTTTATGTCCGTTTCAAAATCTGTTTTCACCATACAGATTAAATTTAATCTCGAGTTAACTTATATTCTCTAAATTTTTTGGAGTTCTCTAAATTTTTTGAAATCTCACTTCAAAAAGAGTTAAAATATTGTTACTATTGAAAAAGAATAAAAAATTTGCACTCTTGAATAAGAGTGGCAGATTTTCACTCTTTTGGAGTGAGATTCATTCCAAAAAGGAAGTGACATTTCTTTCCTTTGGAGCGAATCTCATTCCAAAAGAGTGAAAATCTGCGACTTTTATTAAACAGTGCAAATTTATTTTCACTCTTTTTCAATAGTGGTGGTATTTTAATTCTTTTAGAGTGAGATTTCACTCCAAGAAATTTAGAGAGAACTTTTCATATTTTTCTAATTCTTTGAATTATTAAAAAAAAAGAGTTGGACTAAAAACTAATCTACATTAGCGGAATCGGACATAAATAAATACTTATCACGTGTTTCTCAATACACGAATCATAGCTTCAGTATCGCGTCTGATGATTGATAACATGTGATGTACTCAGTGGGAGAGCATCCGGATCACGCGGCATTATATATCCGTAGGCTTTCTCGAGAGAGAAAATACATGAAACTTCTCACTAGCTCCTATCCAAAAAGAAAATTTAGACAATTGCAGATACGCATAAAATAGAATTTATATATTAATTAGACTCTCGATCTTTTATGCACGAATCGAAAATATCAACAGAAATTAACAAATATTAATTATAAATAAAAAAAATTTATGAATCAATTTAATTTTTAAATTCCATCTATTAATTCTTACTTTTATTTCAATTTTTATAATTACGTTCAATTAATATAAAAATACATAACAAAATGTAATATATAGCGATATTATTGAAAATATCATTTTTTAGTGTTAAATTTTTGTGAGTTATGTGTAAAATGCTGCATGTATTTTAAATGATTAAAATACATGTATTAATATAGCAATCCTAATTAAATCATAATGCTATTGTGTATTCCGAAAGTAAAATGAGCAAAGTCTTTCAAATTATAAAATAGTTAATTGTTTTCAGAAGAATTTATTGGCTATTTAACATCGATCATTTTCTTAACACTAAATGTGTTTTGCCAATCAACTGTTGAGATAATCGTTCCAATATTGCTTTACGAATCATTATCAAGTATGTATATCGACGTCTTATCTGATCATAACATATCTATTAAGATTCAGTTACAAGGCAAACTTTTAATTAAGGCAATTTTTTTATTTTTTGCTAAAGATGATTCAAAGCGGAATCAAAACGTTCAATCAACTAATTTGAATAAAGATAACGTTTTAACATAAATTAATTTGCGCTCCAATTACCGCGCTTTCCTTATCTCTCGATCGAATTAGTCTCGAAATCAAATTAGTTTTTAATTTTAATCATCGTTTAAGATGACACTATTCAAGACTTTTTTTAGAATTTTACTCATTTTGAAAAAATTCTAATACGAAGATTTATGCCATAAGCAAACAAAATTATTTTGTAAATATGTCTTATATAAAGTTCTATAAAGCTAGCAAGACCAAATCAGCAGAATCGGACTTATCAGAATTTTTAGTACTCATTTTGTACTGTGTGCCATTTTGAAAAAAATCGTGGCGATGCTAGCTTAATTAAACTGGCAGGACCTATTCAAAATAAAAGAAAAAATAAAAAATAATATCAGGAATTAATAGGATTGAATTTGTACTATTTTGTACTATTAAAAAAATTCTATATTATGTGTCATTTCTAAGAAAACAGTGGCACTGCTAATTTAATATTTAAGCTGGCAGGACTATAAAAAAACAACACAAGGGTAAAAATTAAGACAACTGAATTTGTACTAATTTGTACCATTGAAAGTAAGTTAATATTTTGCATGTTTTCTCCTTAAAATTTTCTTCTTAAAATTTATTATATATACTTACTTATATACATATGTATATACATTACGTATATACATACTTACAATCTATAAGACATTCAAACTGGGCACCTTTAAAACATCGTAATTTTATTTTATTTTATTTTTTTAATTTGCTAACATATTCTACAAATCAAAATATGAGACACGTGTTTCGCGAAAAAGATAAGATTTTTTTTGTGAAGTGTATTGATGCTTGTAAGCTGCAGAAATTCATAAAAAACATCATTCATGCGAACATTCAAATTATTATATCGCCAAAATCATTAGTCGTACAAAAAAAATGCAAGAGGCTAATTTGAAAGATCTTAAATTGTTCTATGGATGGGTTATTTGTAAAATCGAACTTTTTATTTCAGAAAATTTGCATTTTTGACAAGCGTCAATAATTAACTTTACAAAACAATTTCACATTTTTTTTCGCGAAACATATTCTCATATTTTTATCTACAGAATATGTTAGCAAATTAAAAAAAAATAAAATGATGCTTCAAAGGTGCCCGGTATGACGTGGAACGTCTCATAGATTGTAAGTATATACTAATAAAGTCATTTTAAGGAGAAAACATGTAAAATATTAATTTATTTTCAATGGTACATATAAATTAATACCAAATTCAATTATATGATAATTTTTTGCCCTTAATTGTGTTGCTTTTTTTATGGTCCTGTCAACTTAAATACTAAACTAGCAGCGTCATTGTTTTCTTGAAAATGATATAAAATTGATTGGAAATAATATAAAATGTTTTTGGCAGTACAAAATAGTACAAATTCAATCATATTGATTACTGATATCATTTTTCTTTTTTTCTTTTATTTTGAATTGATCCTGCCAGTTTAATATTAAGCTATCAGCACCACGATTTTTTTCGAAATAGTTCATCGTACAAAATTATTATTAATGGTACAATTTAGTACCAAAATGTACTAAAAATTCCGATAGATCTGATTTTGTTGATTTGGTCCTGCTAGCTTTATGGAACTCTTGTGTAATATATTAGGTGTTGGAATTAATTCGTAGCGTTTTACAAGTGATGGGAAGTACTTTCATTAATGTATTTTTTAATGCTCATGTGAAATAAATAACATTCTTTCATTAAAAACGCTACGAATTAATTCCAACACCTAATAGTTTGTATATTGTTTTCATATTGTTTGCATATTGTTTGCATATTGTTTGCATATTGTTTGCATACAGTTTTCATTTGCGATTTACAATAAATTCAGCTAGCAATCTATATCCATTTGATATATTTGTGAGATATTAAAATTTTATTATTATTTTGCAATGCAAAAATTATAAATCGTATCGATCGATCATAGAGAACATAAGATTCTAGGCGAATCTAGGTTACATACGTATATATAATAACTTTATACACGCTCTATAGATCAAAACGAATTCATTGTTGTAAATAAAATTATACAAAATGTAAATTTTTAAAACGCAAACAAATTAGAATTTATAGAACAATTTTAAACTTAATTCATCATGTTCTTCAATTGTAATTTTTCGAAAGAACTTTATTGGACTGAATTGTAATGATTGTAAATTATGTTGTCAATGAAAGTCAATTTCTAATTCTTTAATTCATATCCAGTATTCTTAAATTATATCATTTCAAAAGAACTTTTCCATTGTATTGTAAGTATCACTTAAATCGCAATAGCAACACGATCATGACACAATATGTAAAACGTATTAGGTGTTGGAATTAATTCGTAGCGTTTTACAAGTGATGGGAAGTACTTTCATTAATGTATTTTTTAATGCTCATGTGAAATAAATAACATTCTTTCATTAAAAACGCTACGAATTAATTCCAACACCTAATAATATTTTTGCAAATTAAATACGTATGCATTATTAGCAAAAATCAATATCTACACGAAGTCGGTTTGAAATGCATGTCACGTATCAATGTTTTTTTCCTCGAAATCGATAATGAAGATAATGCAGTAAAATCGGACATTACTCTTTAGTATCGCAAGATTATCGCGATAAATAAACAAAGAACCCTTTACGCTACAAAAAAGATACGTATATTAAATTTCCAGATACCATTAATTCTTCAGGCTCTTTTTCTCCTGGAAACAAGTAATAGTAAATCAATCAACATAAAAAATAAGACATAAAGTTGTCTTATGAATCACTCCTCATCTTTGTCTTTCATTTTTTATCATAATTTATTCTGGTTTTAAGATCAAGATATCATTTTTTTTACTTCAAAAGTGAAAATATATAATAATAAAAATGAATGAATTTCTCAAAAAAAAGGAAATACCTTATTTTTTTAATTTAACAAAAAATTATTGATTAATCAAATAATATCAGCAAAAAATGCATTCTTAACATATTTAAATTTTGACATTATTTTATCATTTTCGTTTTAATCCTTAAAAAAAGTTTCAACTATATCGAATTATAATTATTTTTACAATTTTGTAAATCATCTTTTTGAAATTGATAATTTCGATGATTTTTTTATAAAGTCAAATTAGTTTATTTTTTATTAATAGAGTAATATTTACTTAAGCCTCTGACTGTGTTTAGAGGATTAATATAATATATCGCAAAATCTTTTTGTCACACAAGAACTTTTTAAAAACGTTAGGAATATAAAAAAACACATATTTGAAAGTTAATCCATTCACTGTAATAACTTGAAAATCAAAATTTTTAAGTTGTCACTTTTGAAATAAGAGAACAATATGTTACTGTTAATAACTAAATATCATTTAAAACATTTTCAAAAAAATTACAGTTACAATGCTATTAACAGATTTACCGCCTACGTTTAATATCATGATGTTTCTCTTTAATATATGAAGTTATTTGTGTCAGCAAAACTGCAGTCGAAACATTATCGATGCTTTTGTATGTATCGACTCTATTATACGTGTTGTATCATAATTTAATTAACATTCAAGATTCATACAGAAATTTCTAACCTAACGGTGAATTCAAGGTATAAACGCAATTGCAAAAATACCTCGTCATCAAGTATAGATTCCAAGATCAACAGTTGTGTAACACGCCATTATATATGACATTTCAAGAAATATTATTTCTATTTACCGTTTCTACATACTTTTATCAAAAATATTAGAAATTATTTTCCTTAGTAAACATATAAATTCTATTTATTTTCTTTCTATTAGAGAAAGAAGTTTAAATATAATAATATAAAGACATAAATTAGTTCCAGTAATATAAAATTTCTTAAAGAAATATTTTTTTTTTTAATATTTGGATAAATACTGAAATGGTATTAGATATTTTTTGCAGTTCGCACAAATAATTTTTTATCATAAAGTTGATAGATGCTTAAATAAATTCCGTTTACTAAAAATATATTTCCATACTGTGTAGAAATATATTTTTGTTTACTACATATACTACATATATTTTCGACTTGACGCAAGTTTTTTTTATCGATAGTTGTAACATTCCTTACACATACTACTACATGCTACGTCGATAATGTTTACTATATATATTTCACATCATTTCAAATCAGTATTATCTAACCATAACGATGCAATTGACAATAAGTCATTTGCGTGAACATAAATTATTCTCATAAATAAATAACTTTGCGCTTTCTTTCGAGTTTGGCGTGCACAGTGCAAGTATAATAGATATATAATCCGAAGTTTAAAGTAATGATAAATGATAAGTTTGATATTAAAAGGTATTGAGTTTCTTTCACTCTTATTGAATATTATGTTTGATTTTCCAAAATTTTGCAAAAATCTACCTTTCAAAACTCTAGTAATCTTTAAAACAGAAAATAATCATATTATTAAATTAGTGAACAGGAATAAAAGAATTATGTTCGTAGGATATATGTCGCGTTTTCTTATAGCATTCCAAACATTTCGATTAGACCTTGTGGAATATAGTCAGTGACTCAGTGAGTTTCTCGCTTATGAAAACACGATTGTGACATATATGATGAGCGTTTATTCATTGATTCGTTGATATATAATATACTTTTTATTTATTAAAATTGTACAGTTTTGAATTATCGATAAAAAAAACTTAAAAAAATTAACAAACATAATATTAAATTATTATCTATCAAAGCAATGTTTACTGAAATTAAATATTATATACTTATGAAAAATCTACAAATTCAATAATTAATAAAATACAATAAAATATAAAATACTTAATTCTTAAAACACATGATTAAATCATTACATATTAAAAATCAAGTATTTTATATTTCAGATTTTATATTTAGATTTTTATGTTTAGATTTTTGATAAAAGATATATTTTACATAAATTTATGACACAATGACGTATAATTTCTTTTCTTTATATTTCATATAATATTTTTTATATTTCGCATAAATATTTATATTTCGTATTTTATATCCATAATTTTCTGTATATAATTCACATATGCTTATATTTCAACCTTGACTTTTTGGTAAATTAAGTAAAGATAAATATAATTAGAAATAAAAAACTTAAATCTCATTTTAATTTACATTTATTTAATTATTTATTAGACTACTAGTTTATGCAATGCATACGCATAATGAGTTAAAATAAAAACGATTAATAAAAAAGTAAATATCAGTATATATGTATATTAGTCTTCCATCCGCCATTTGGAATTTTACATTATCTATTAGCAATCTGCATCTTTAAGTTTGCCAATGCAGATTTTCAATTTTTATATCTATTGTCCGAGAATATAAAAATTTGAAAAATTCTTACATGCTTGTAAAAACATTAATGAGTATTTACTGTGATAGTAATTCAATTATACAATATTTTATTTATTTTTACAGATTAAAATTTATCGGAAATAACAATCAAAATATCGATTGTACCTTCAAAATCCTATTTGAAGTCACAGCGGAGGATTAAAAATCATTATTTGAATTACAAAAATTAATAATAGAAGAATAGCACATATATCATCTAAAAATTTATTAAAAAATAAAAATCAATAAATATATAGTATTTCTCATTTAACTCTCAATGATCAATTTTGAGAGATTACAGAAAATTTTTAAAAATGTTTTTAAATCTGTTTATATTATAATCTTTCAATATTAAAATTATATTTATGTTAATAATATAACTTTTAATAATATAACTTTTTATTGACAAATATGTTCAAATACTAAACTACAAGTACTTCCATCCCTTCACATTCTTCTGGCAATACATTCCAAATTTATTTAATGCCAACAAATTATTTCTAATTTTTTTAGTAATTCTTTTAACGAATTGTTTAGTAGCTTACTTCTGATTTTAGGTAACTATTTTAAGATACAAAAATTTGTATCGAATACTAAAAAGTTGCTATAAAGTTACATCGGAAATACATACGTACTTGTAAATTTTCGTTATAAATAATTAAACTTTTGTAAGTCATGATAATAGTTCAATAAAGCATGTTAATGTATTTGTGTTCTTCATCGTAGGCAGTTTAATTTTTGTACGCGTATGCGTCTTACTTAAAAAATGTAAATACTGCTCGCATATGCAATTCACTAGTTATTGGAACTCGCGTTAGTAAATTAATATTTACTCTTTTTGTTGCCGCTACTATTTATTGATTATAATCCATTCATTTGATTGTTTTTCCGTCCTACAACCGATACATTTTTTATCTTCATTTTTGTCACAATAAACCATCTAAAATTATTTATTATTCTATCCCACATCATAGAAAATTTTTAACTCATATCTAAGTCGTTTAAAATTACAAAATTGATAGGGGAATATGACTGTGTTTGTTTTAAGAAGGAATTCTTTTAAGGATTGCAGCGCAACAATTGAAACTATGTGAATATGAAAGCACACAAATAGAGCATAAATTTTGTCTATTTGATTTTCCAAATCGATTGTTATTAACACGTGGAGAGGGATGGGAGCTGACTGACAGCATATTCATATTCCCTGCCCCCACAAAAAATTTTTTTAGCTAAATGAAATAAGCGCAAAAAATTTTTTTTGCAGATTTTGGGAGCGTATAAATATCACATTATTATAATTTATTCATTAAGATTTGATTAAATGGAAGGCCCAGCTAGACAGATGTGTTTCCCCGAGTAAATAATATGCATATTAAAAATAAAGATAAACATAATTATTAAAATTAATATAATAGAGAAAATAATCTTTTTGTTCGATTAATTGTGCTGCAACTTTAAAACAAATAATCAATTTGAGTTAAATCAAGTTAACAGAGATCATATGTGAAACAATGGAAAATGGAAATGATGAAAGAAATGTAGGTACATCATTATGAATAGACAAATCGCATATAGAAAAGATATTGTTTGCTTTTATTAAACATCAACATTAAAAATACGTGAAGTAAAAATTGATATATAAACATAGATGTTTACAAAAGTAACTCTTGAAGTTTAATATCATAATAATGATAATGTGTAGAGAGCAAATAAGATATAAAGATAACTCTTTATAAGATATATGTTTCTCTGCTTAAAAAAGAATTTAAAAATATTAGAAGATAAAAATAAGAGTTTTATTCCACAACTTTCATTTCTAATTAATTCTTCAGCAAAATTCATTAAAATAAAGCCTGTTTGAAAAAAATACCCATAAAATAAAATTATTTCTTTGTGTTCTTAACATTCATAAAAATTTTTAATGGTGTACTTTCGAAAAATTACCAACAAAAATGGAGTATGACTTTTAATAAATTTTTTTTTAAGGAAAAAAATACATTTTCAAACTAATAAAAAAAATTCATGTCCGTAAAATTGTACAATACTACTTGAGATTCGATAAATATTCGTTATGTAATTATGCCTTTATGTATTTCTAGATTTTTCATTCGATACACTTGCCTTATATAATTGTATTAATTATAAACGTTAAATTATATATACATTATAGATAATGTAAATGTTGTTCTTTCTTCATCGAGAGCAAAACAATTTCTAGGCAACACAGAATATTTATAATGAATATTTATTAATATTCATTTTTTGAAATGTTAGATATTTCATACATATTTTATATAAAGCTTTATTCGAAATATTATTAAAATATAAACTTAATATTTTATGTAATATTTATGATAAATATAAATAAATATTTCTAATAAGTACTTTTTAATTGGATTATAATGTTTCATTAAGTATTTTCATAACATTTGCTATAATATTTACTATAATATTTACAATAAATATTTTATAATATTTATAATAAATGTTTATTATCTGTGTAATCTAAGACCACAAAAATATTTACAAAATATTTAAAATAAATCTTATAAATATTCATAAATATTTTATAAATATTTTATAAATATTGTGTGCTGTTTAGGTTGATTAAGAAAATAATAAAAAGTAGGTCAAATATATATATGTATATACATACATATATATATATATATATATATATATATATATATATATTGGACGGTGGATTGGTAATAAAAATTTCTACGTTTAAAAAATCTATTATACTATTATTAGGCGCTCAGAGCCCACATGTTATTCATGCATAAAATATTAAAACAAAGTTTTTATTAATTCAATCTAAATATGCATGTAAGGAGAGAAAATATCCGAAGCGCGAGATATTCAGAATATTTTTTGAAGAAAGCGATCATTTCTGAAATTTTTTTGTTACCAATTTCTAATTGAAGCAATTTAAAAATATCTTCAAAAATTCGATCTTCTCATGATATTTTCTACTTTCGACGTTAGTTTTCATATATAATTATCGCTCTATATCGTCAATACACATCTTTAATACACATGTTGATCGTGTTCAAAAAATAAATTAGTTCTGAATTGTCATAAATCTTAATAAGAGAGAATAAGCTGACTTCGAAATTGAACTTAAATATTTAATTTCAAAGTACTTGATATAATGTTTGCGTATAATTTGTCATCATTAATAATGCAAAATAAAATAAATATTTTTTTTCTGTAAAAACAATCTCATCAAAGATTCTCTTCAAGTCGTTCTAAATAACAAATATTTAGTTATTAAATTATGCATCAAACAAATCATCTGCATTTAAATGCAGAATAACTTAAAACAGAAATCAAAGAAAATCAAGGAAATCTTAATCATCGCACAATCTAAGAGGGCTTTGTCAATCGCTATATCTATGAATCCCGTTTCAATTCAAAATTATTCCGTATTGATTAGAACTAAACGGTACTTTTTAACGGTAAATATCCCAGATGAAAAGTTTGGGACGCTTCCGCGTTTCTACTCCGCATTTAAGAACTATACACAATATTCTATCAATACCTACATTAAGATTATAAATGCTTTGCCGGTTTATGTTCATTTCTACCAATGGATAACTAATTTTAATCTCGATTCAATTTACTCTTTATTTTTTCTAATTCTTACTAAGCCCAGTTTCACTAATGTAAAATTGACTTTAATTTCGGTTCAACTTATTTTTTTATCTTATTTCGATTCTAAAAAAATAGAAAAAGATAAACAGTAAGTTAAACCGAGATTAACCTCCATCTATAATCTGAGTCTTTTTTGGCAAAATTTCACTTTCATTTCACTCTCATTTTTGCTGAAGTTTTAATTTTTATTAAATATATTAGGTGTTGGAATTAATTCGTAGCGTTTTTTAATGAAAGAATGTTATTTATTTCACATGAGCATTAAAAAATACATTAATGAAAGTACTTCCCATCACTTGTAAAACGCTACGAATTAATTCCAACACCTAATAAATTTGAAGTAACATTTGAAGTAAAAAAATTATTTAGTATTGTAATAAAAATGTTAAAATGTAATGCTAAATGTTTTTGAAAGTTTAGAACAATAAAAATAATAATCCGAGCTGAATAAAAAGGACAAAAGGATCACATTAAATTCATAATACTCAATTTGAGTTATTTTTAATCATTTCTAAAGTTACCATCGCTTCTATCCAATGTATCGTTAATTTAACTAAAACGATGAAATTAAACTCAATTTAATTTCAAGGAAATATATTCAATTTGTCTCAGATTCAGTTTATTATTTAAGTGCATATATTAATATGAATGATGTTTGCTTTGAAACTAATTACAGAAATGAATTGATTTACAGATAAAAGTTAAAAATAACAAAATATTATTTAACTCGAGGGAATTGTTTCTTTGATATTTAATTGTATAATAAATAGTACAGATTGCAGACGGAGAAAGCAAAAATATGATTGAATTGAACCAGGCTTTAAAACTAAAAAAAGATGACAAGTTGAACGAAAATTAAACTTAATCTATAGATTGGTGGAAATGGGCATGTCGTTATCACTCCCAATATTAATATACGTGTACAAAAACGAGATCAATCATTCGATAGAAATTCCTTTTGCGCTGATTTATTCCGTCTAAAAATAAATCAAGCTCGTGTAACGTTGATAAAAATGCTTCTTACCGTTTCTCATCCTTTCAAGTGTACTTTGATGTCGTGATCACGAGATATAAGTGAGTACATGTACAAAATACAAAAGTTGTCTTGTGCGTTAATTTAATTTATGACCTACAGAAAACCCCCGAATCGTTGCAACCGTTTTGCTATAAATTTGTCATCCACCAAAAAGCTCTGTTTTTTGAGAACCAAATTAAAAAAAATAAATAAATAAATCCGATTCTTCTTTCTGGTCGGCTACGAAATCCCTATATAATGCTTGACGATTAAAGATGCCTCTACATAATTCGGAAACGCAAAATGAAGATTTGCATTTATTTTTTCATTGCGTGCGATTGATTTTCATCTGCGTGTATCTTGCGTGCAGTTATTATCATTTTGCATCAACATTTGCAATTTGCGAATTACGTGGAAGCAACCTTAAATCTAATCGTGTTGCTTATACTTTTTACATTTCGAATCTTTTATTTTTTTTTTCAGCTTGAATAATATATTAATATATAATAATATATTTAATATATTCTCTAAAACTTTTAGATTGAATCTCATTCTAAAGAAAAAAATCCCGGTAAACAATTTTTCATGAATATGTATAATTATGTATAAATATATATAAACACGCACAAATATTCATAAATATGTATAATTATATATGTATATGCATATTTATATATGTTTATATATATTTATACATATTGCATGAACAATTTTTTATCGGGATACTTTATTCTACAGAGCTATAAATTCCACTCCAAAGAAGAATTAAGACAGTTTTTTATCTCATTTTAAGTGCAAGAATTTTTGGAGATTTCATCACGAAGAAATCTATCGTTAATCTCTACATTTAAAATTTTCGCAAGATGGGACTACACAATGATGCGTATGGTTATTCGATTTGCTTTCTCTCGAAAGCTGCAGCATGTATCGCAAAAAGCATCGATATGTCCAGGAAACAGTCTCTTCCAGCGAGAGGCGAGACGAAAAGCGATCGAAGGAAAGCGTGACATTGCCGAATGACGATTTGTAACACAGGAAACGACCATTCGGAATGCGCCGGTTTATTTCGTTAACAGAAGAATGAGACTTTCGTTTCAAAATTTAGGAACTCACCTCGAAAAGGGCCAGCAGCAGCTTGATGTATAGCCTACGCACACCAAGGGATTTGCCGATGGATGCGAGGAATACGATAGCTAACAGTAGCATGATGAAAGGTATCAGCAGCAACGAGAACACGAATGACATCACCGTCCACAACGACGCCATTTTGCTGACTGTTGTGGACTCGGGACTCGGGACTGCCAGGAGCTCCGAACTTCGTTCCAAACAATAGGAGTATTCTGGGATGTCAGGACACTCCGAAGTCCAAACGCCGGTCCGTTTCTCACTCAAGACTATCCGGACTCCGGACTATCGTCGTGGAGGGGACTCACGGAATACAATTTAGATGAGATGGGACACTCATCAGTAGAATTCTTTTAGATGTGTGATGCGCCATCTACAAATAAAGTCAAGAATTAATATTATGATCTTTGCACGGTAATTGATATTAAGAACTTATACTGATGGAAGGGAAATACGGACGTCGAGCTGTAAGCAAGATCTAAAGAACAGAAATATTTTTTTATCCTCTTCTATCCTCTTTTATTCCTAGCACATGCACAGAAAGAAAAAAAGTTACTGAGCAGGACAGAAATATATACAGAAATACATCTTCTGTCTCTCAAATGTTGTTCACACCTTCCACTCATTGCTTGAATAAATTATTCCGGTTCCATTACTATAAGTTCTATGATTGATAGTTTCTTATGATTCCACAAAATATGTATAATGTGTTTTACAGAATAAGTTATGTAATTAAAAATAAACTTAATCTTCCTGTAAATCACGTACAATTCGAAGATTTCAAAAATATAATTTGCTAGGATAGTCTCACATTTAAAGGGCTTCTAAAGTTGTCTGTTTTACCGACTAAAAGCAATAACTTTTATATAACAATAATTGTTTTTTCTTTTTTTAGAGATTCGAAAATCCTTTCCAGAATTAAAATACATGTCTGTGAGGTGGAGTTTATGCTAAGAACGAAAAAAGATTGAGATTTTCTGTACCATTTCTTAATCTAATATGGAGTCAGAATTATTAATATCGTACATTTACTTAATATATAAACTTTGCAATCTGTACTTAAAAAATTTGTGATCCATAGACTAGTAATTTACACGAACAAACAATGTATAAGAGTTAAACTTATTGTTAGACACCCAATTAATTTTTTTATATCTATATAATATTATTGATATTAGTATTATTATACATAAAAAAATTAATATTTTTATTATCTTTATATATATATATATATATATATATATATATATATATAAAAGTATGCTCTAATTAATTAGAATTATTGAATTGTTAGAAAATATAATAATAATATTATAATTTCCATTATTAATAATTATATTGTATTATAATATTATTATATTATTATATTTTCTAACAATTCAATAATTCTAATTAAATTCGACTGCGATTAAAAATATCACAATTATAAACACTGCAATATGTAACACTGCAATTAAACACCATTAATCTTTGGCTCATTTTTTCACAGTACATTTTTTCTTTTTCTTCTTCGATATTTAATTATACGTTCACTTAGTTTAAATGCAAAAAATCTAACAATGCAGCTGCGAAAAGCAGACCTGTCGAACGAGAAGGCATTTTTGAAATTCGCGCACTTTTTATCGCGATATAGAA
Organism: Acromyrmex echinatior; assembly: GCF_024713525.1. Taxonomy (NCBI): domain Eukaryota; kingdom Metazoa; phylum Arthropoda; class Insecta; order Hymenoptera; family Formicidae; genus Acromyrmex; species Acromyrmex echinatior. The sequence goes on along the minus strand of NC_141856.1, from coordinate 13,561,488 downwards.
CACTCACATCACTTCACATCACAAGCATTCGTCGATATCCTTATTCGCTAGCAAGATGTCGACCGTCGAATTAAATCCAAAACCTTTGCGGGTTTCTCCTTTCATCAAGGTAAAAGGAACAGCTTCTCTTGAAATATTCTGTCATCACATATAATGCGTGTTTTTGTGCTTTTTATTTCATCATAGCAAAACACGGTCTCGACTGTCTGAGTTCTTTCCATCTCTTATGATTGGATTTATTTTATTACATAATTTATTTACTATTTGTGAAAGGTATTTAAAATTAATAAATTTATATAAAAAAATAATTGCCAACATTGTCACGGCTTTGATTTTTATTAAAAGATTTCTTTCAACGTCACCTCTTAATTTTCTAACCTTGAAGAAATTTTAAATATTTTATTCATAAAGTAAATGTTCAAAATAATTTAATAATTAATTTTTGGTTGTCTGTTATTTAGCGAATTGAATTTTGCTCTCAAGTCTCAGAAATAACACTTATGAAATCAGTTAATGTGTTAATTTCTCATTTTATAAACATTAGAGTATATAAACAATTTTTCTGTTTCTAATTAAATGTATCTGTACTTTTTAGTTCTGCCGCTGGAGTCTGCTCCTTACTGGAATTGCTTATGGTGCATTTCATCAAAGAAGATTTAAGAGAAAAGAGGATGCTCGTAGAGCAGAGGAGCTGAGACTTAAACCTATGCGTGATGCCAAGCTAGCTGAGGAGAAGAAAGCTGCTTTAATAGGTACAACATTTAACTGCATACATAAATATAAAAATGTCCTAAGATTCCTAATAAGAATAATAAGCTGAGCATATCAAATATAAGGAAAAAGTAACAAAAGTATAAATAAACCTTTTAAAATGCATAAATTAGAGCAGCAGAAAGAAATGGAAAATTTTTTAAATCTTTTAAAATTCTGTCATTCTTATTATATTTTATTTATGCTCCAATTTCATTTTTTGCTAGGAATCTTTTATTTCATAATATTAAATCTCATTATCTAAAAAATAGAATTATTAAATCTTTGTTTTTTTCATTAATTTGATTTTTTATGAATCTTTTTTTATCATTTTTTAAATCATGGTCAAAAATAAAATTTTGCTAAAGAACTTTCCACTGGTCATAAAGTGAGATTAAAGGAGCATCAACAATTTTAGAGATTATGTATAAAAATATGTAAATTATATAAATATGTTTAGTTTGAAAATATATTATAAATTTGAACCTTTCTTTTTTTTCAGCGGAACAAAAAATGCTTGAAGAGCTTTTCACTCCATCCAAGGCAACATAATTTGTTTGGTGTTAGTATATGTATATATATATATATATATATATATGTATAATGTATGTCACACGAACGAAATACTGAATAATTTGTATGTACTATAGAACTAGTCGACTTGCTGCTTTTAACATCATTGTCACAGTCACAGATAATATGAATTCTTTTATTGTATAAAAATAATAAATAAAGATCTATAAAATAAAATATAAATTATATACAACAATCTGCAAAACATGTGTGAAAAGTATAAGATTTTATGAATATATATTAAATATATTCTAGTAAAACACGCTGTTACATATTACGGTTAAAATCTCGAATTACTGCAGAATAAATTATCCCCTTTCGAGTAAAAAAAAATCGCCCGAACAGGGACTCGAACCCTGGACCCTCAGATTAAAAGTCTGATGCTCTACCGACTGAGCTATCCGGGCTTATAGCCTACTTTTTTTAAATGTGTTAGTTACTATGGATATAAGTGTTTATCTTGATATTAAAAACCTAACAATTTTTTTATTTAAAAATTAATAATAAATTATAAAACTTTTCAAGACAATTTATGATTATAATAATATTTAATATTCAATATTGAATATTTTTTTAGTAATATTGCAAGATATATTAAAATATTAAAATTTATTTGATAAAAAATAAATTTTTGAAAATTGAGAATAAAAAACCATTTGATTATACTTGCAAAGTTTAACGAGGAAAAAAAATTACAAGAGAGACAATTCATGCTTTAAGTGATCTTTCTTGTTTTTGCAACATTTAATACAGTATATGTATATATATAGTCTACACATCCACAACAATAACAGATACGCAATAATAGATACACACAGCATAAGAATTATCCGTTTCTTTAAATAATTAAACGACTTATGTATACAATAATATACAAAAATATAATGTTGGAATATACGTTTAAAAATATCAAAATGATTGGTTTTTATTGATATAAAAATAAAACTTTCCAAGAAGGACTTGCCATCCTTAAACATATCTCCTTCTTTATATAACAATAAACGAGATATATCTATTGTAATAACGAGGTATATTATATTGTCATAAATGCTTCAAGACTTTTGTTCCCATGAATTTTATTCATTTGATATTTTTAAGCTGTGATCAGATCCGTTTTATTATCCTTAGTAATGAGTTGCAGGAGAGAACCGTTAGCAGGCCGATCCTGATTTTGCGACCATTTCCAGAATAAACTATAAACAAAGATATATTTTTTTTGTAATAGAAATCATAAAATATTAATTTGAGAAAATTGTAAACATTTCATCTTACTTGGATACAAAATCGAGTGGAGTCCACGTGCTTATATTAGCTTTGGGCATCCATTTCCTGTTCATTGGCGTATCTAAAGTAACAGGTAGTATGCAAGCTACCAAACTATTGGAAGGAAGACCGCTATCTTTAACCGCCAAAGATCTCGTCAACTGATGAACAGCTGCTTTTGCCATACCATAGCCAATCATATCTAATAATCAAGCAGAATCGACCTTTTAGCGAAATACGAAGAGATCTACAATACATACTTTATATTATCGTTCGACAAAGAAACCTGGTGTTCCTTCTAACGCAGGTTTAGCACCAGTCAAAGAAAGAAATCCTCCTTCCTTCAAATATTCAGCCGCAATACTGGCAGCTATAATGGAACTCCAAACGCTTTGTTTCCACATCAAATCGCTGTTTTTCACGAAATCTTTATGCGCTGCATTACCACCAGCCCATCCCCCAGCCACACAAATAATGCCATCGACTTTTTCGTTTTTCAATATATCTTTAACTTGAGTCAAGATCTCTGTTTGCTATTAAACAAGAAATTAATTAATGTCTATCGCTTATAATAAAAATATTCATAATAAAAATGTAAGCAACAAAAAATTACCTGCTCCTGCCAATTATTGTCAGGTTTTACAATCACATTGGCATCTGCTTGCTCGTTTGGCTGCATGTCAATAGAGCCAACCCACTAAAAATTATAATACACATACACACACACACACATATATGTGTATATATATAATATATATATATATATATATGTATATATATATATATAAGGTAAAAATTATAATAAACATATACATTGTGTCAGAAAAAAAATTTATAATAAATTTATAATTGTAAACAAAGATAATACGTTTTTATTTGATATCAATAAATCGACAATATTATATAAAAATATTTAATAATTTTATATTTAGTTTTTACACAAATAACAATATAAATGTTATATTAGTATAATAAAATAATTAGGATATAATAAATATATTTGCATAAAATTGCTTTCCAGTATAAAACATGATTTATCTAAATTATACACAGTAGAGTAAATTGCATCTAGAAGGCTTTGTGAAAGGACTTGCCTGACTAGTAATAACCTTGGTATACTTAGTTTTTATGCAATATCCTTCAGATAACATCTACTGTATATAACATCTGAAGAAAAAAAATTAGAAACAAATATAAATTTTAATTGAATTACAAATTTTGCGAATTATATAATTACATATTGAAATATTTTTATTTATTGTTACATAAACATAATCGCATGAAATAAGTACTTTTGATGCTTAAAAATTAAATAAATAATAAAATTAACAAAGTTCAACGTATATCGTTCAACGTATAATCTAGATCTAGAATCTCCACGAAATATCGCGAATTATTAATCTACCGCAGATTAATGGAACCGAGAAAATTGAAGAGGAAACAATTGACTGCCATTCGAATCGAATCAAATGACATTTTCATTTGGCATTCAATATGCGCTTAAATAAATTCCACGTAAATTACATGCCACAGGAAAACTTTATTGCGACAAATTTTATGGCAAGAAAGATTGAAACAAACGAAAATATCGATGTACGATTTATAGAATAAATCGGGCAAAAGTCACTAATAAATCAAATAATAAAATTCGATTAGACTTGAACGTTATCGTTCTAATTTATTTTTACGTTTTAATTATTTCGTTATTTATATTCTTGTGTATTTATATTCTTCTGTATACACACACACACACACTATATATATATATATATATATATATATATATATATATATACACACACACACATACATAAATGACTTCTTTTCATATGTTTATAAGTTATTTATAATAGAATGTCGGGAGAAATCTCTAATCAAATTCTATGTGACCGCTAAAATCTACTGATAAGACAGCCGCGCAATTAATCGAATCCGGATTACGTCGGAGGTGAAGATAAAGTTACTCACGAATCCCTTACTCACCCAATTTTGTGATTTAAATTGTGATACGCAGGCTGAGCCGAGGGCACCCTTGCCCCCGTACACAATTACACGTCCAAGTACCGCGGCCATTGTTCGATATGTGATTCGATTTCGTGATACCGATCCGGAGTTCCGTGATTATTGACGGAAAAATACGAAGCCGCGAAACCACTTTCGGAAAGTTTCGTCGTTTCACGAAGGGAGGGATCGCCGGGTCTTATCATGAACTATATATTTATAGATTGTCGTCCGAGTGTTTTATCTCGTCGAAATATCTACCGGTAATGCAAACATTTCTTAAAACGAAAAAAATGGAAAAAGTCGCGCAATGATCATTAATACGCTAATTTTTTGAATTGAAGTGAAAACTAAGTGATTTTTTTAGAAGGATGTGACGGCCGAACTCTGATGGAATTATCTACCGTTTTTATTTTAAGTAATGAACAAATTATATTTAAACTAAGAATATCGTATTTTTCTATTTATTTTTTTTGTAAGCTTTAAAATCGTAAATTCTACTTATATTCTCAATATTCAAATATATTGATATTCAAATTTGGATAAGCATGTTTAGTTTAATTATATGCATTATACTAATTAGAATCATTTAATTATATATTATGTGAAGAAATAACATAGGTGTCATCGATATATATCGTATAATATAGTATTAGAAATAGTTAAAAATTTAATATTTTTATAATTGAAAGCATCTATATATATTGTAATGAAAGTTACAAATTATAAATAAAAATCATATTATACAATAAATTATATACATAGAATTTTTTTATCTTTTAGATAATTAGGGTCTATTTCTTTCAGTATAGATTAATCTTAATCTCGGTTCAACTAACTCTTTATCGTTTTCTAGTTCCAAAAATTATAGATAAAGATGAAAGATAAATTAAACTAAGATTGAAGTTAATTTATATTGACAAAAACATAAAGGCATAAGTTAATTGCGATGTATTTGATATTTATTTAAAAAGATTGATGCATGGCTGAAAAGGAACCGCCCTTGAAGAATCGCGCGAAATTCATATATCCCTCGAACATGGCGTCGGATTCGTCGCGATTCGCAGCAACGTCACGACGGTCGCGCGGTGAACCAATAGACGGCGCCGGTGGCGCTCGACTTCCACCAGAATCCCCGGTAGGTCAGTCTAGCGTGACGTCACGTTCGTCAGCCTAGTTGGGTTAGGTTTTACGCTGGAAATTCTAACGACAAATTTTTTGTTTGACGATTGATGTTTTCCCCGTGTCGTGTCGATCCGTAACCGAGCGACACCGAGGTGCCCACGTAACGACGGTCGACGGTCGTGTCTCGCAGAGCATACGATCGCGAAGGGTTCGCGTGGTTCGGCGTATATGAGAATTTTAAACGGAAAATGAGTCGACATGAAGGTACGTACGTGCTCCGACCAGCAAGTCAGCCCGCGAGACGGGCGACCGCGGAGAAATTACGCGGGTCCGCCGCTGCGGCGAGCGATTTCTGGGCCGCGTCAGGCACGCAGGAACATTCGCCGAGGGTCCGCGACGACCCGCGACGACGTCCGTGGGACCGTCGAGCCGCGGGGGATATCCTTTTAACACGGGACACGTCCCGCGAGCTCCCGTGGCCGAACGGGCCTAATGTCAGAGGCCAGATGGCAGCACACGGTGAAAATTCACGCCAATTTCTGCGGATTTTCGACGTTTTCCCGTGAAATCCCCGGGGATCCGCAACGATATTCAGTTTCCTTTCGCTTTGTCCTACCACCTGGTCGTTGATCATCACGTACCGTCAACTGTCAGACCATCCTATCACCTCAGCTGATTCCCTTTTCACCACAGTCTCTTGGCTCTCAGCCCGTTCTCCTGATGAGTCTTCCCTTCTTGCAGAACATATTGCAGTCTTTTTCCTATGTTATCGTTGTTTTTCCACACGAAATTGATTGTACAGACGGTCAATAATAATTTTGCATAGCGATCCGTGCTCTCGGACGAACCTTGTCTGCTGTCCTCTCGAGATCATAGTATCGCTGTTTAATGTGTGCCATAAAAATGATATTATGAGCCACATTGCTCTTCAGCCTCTGGCCTTTGAGATTTTAATAAGCGGAATTAAGCTTCATAATCTATTTAGTAGCATGTATAACACAGGAGAATCTGTATGCTTCTTGAGTAGAATTTAAATTTTTTTTCGGAACAGGAGATATGTTATATAATTATCATGTCTGATATAAAGATGATAAATCAAGTTGCCACTTAGACAAGTGCCACTTAGAAATTTTAGTTTATTATGTATCGTGAACTTCTAGTTTAATGTCTTGTAGTTTAATATAATTGTAAGCTCAGTGTAGTATTATATAGATTTTTTGTGTTTAGTTAGATAAATACATGACAAGTTATACCTTTTCATAAAATATTCATCAATTATTATTTTATGTTTATTGTACTCAAGTAACATATACTATCCTAAATCTTGCTTTCCATTGTTACCAGACAGTGACTCGTATTTACTGCACATTACTATTTATAGTTGTATAGTCATGACTTTGGACATAGTAGCAGTAATTCCTTATTAACAAGTATTCTTTGGGTTTCTGTTTCATATAATGTAATCATAGAATAAACTTTATTGAAAAAAGAATGTTTTAAATACAATATAAGAAATATTATTTTAATTAATTATGACCATTGTTACACATTATTGTATATTATGAGACCTGAGATGTTTAAAATTTGTACAGAAATGTGCACACAATTTTCTTGAAGTCATGATTTATTAATCACTTTTTTAAGTAATATTACAAGTATCATTCTTTCTCCTAAGCTTCTGTCTCTTTCATTTACATATATTCTGCGTCATTCTCTTTTTAAAAATATAATTTAGAATTAATGCATGTATGCAAAAATATAGTTAAAAGCATTTTGAAATTCAAATTAATTTTAATATATTGAATAATATAAAGTTAATTTAATTTCTCTGCTTTATAATTTATTCTTATTTATTTAAAAATACTTGATATTAGTTATGTTGATATATTATTCCTTAGTTTTTCAAAATTAAAAAAAAAAGCAATAAAATTGTTATATAAGACTGGAAGGACTTTGATAATATATGTTAAATCATAATTTACATTTATATACATGCTTATTATAATTTTATTTATAATGATAAATTTGATGTATTATTGAAGCTTATTGTATTAAGTGTAATGTTAAAAAATATAATGTTAAGATATAACAAAACATAAGATAATATTAATAAAAATAATTGAAAAGTAAAAATTTAATTTTTTACTTTTTAGCTTAGTTATTGTAACACATTTATTAATATAGAACAACAAATGTATAAATAAATTGTAATAACGAAATAGTTAAAATATTTAAAAATCTGAAAATTATATATTTATATGATATGTAATAGTTATTAAAATATTTTCGCATTCACACATATTGAACATTTTCGTTTTAGGGGTTAGCTGTGATTCCTGCTTGAAAGGAAATTTTCGGGGTCGTAGATACAAGTGCCTCGTATGCTACGATTATGATCTATGTGCCAGCTGCTACGAGGGAGGCGCCAATACTACTCGCCACCTCACAGATCATCCTATGCAATGCATACTTACTAGATCTGACTTTGGTAAGGTTCGAATTTAACTCTTTAATGACAAGATACATCTTTAGAATGTATCCAACAGGGTGGGGTCAGATCCGGATTTGGTCTTTTTCATCTAATCAATATACAAAATGCGAAAAAAGAGTAAATAACTACACATAAAACTTCTTTTATTTATAAATGAGAAAAAATACAATAAAATTAATTGATTTTAAATAATTGCAGTAACAAATTTCTTTACTAACGAAACTTTACTGTGGATCATCTCCGATCCCGACCTTATTATTAAAGGGTTATAATGTAATATTTATTTTATCTATAATTAATTATAAAAATTGAATATGCGGAATATTTTAAAAGCATTTTATATATTTTAACTTTTTACGTTTATTTTATACAAAGTATATGAAGAAAAAAGATATTTATTTCAATACCATGCTCTTATACTTAATTAATAAATATGAGAAAAGTAATGAATTTTTTTGCAAATCAGGCTTCTAGTTCATTAGATCATTTTTTTTGTATTATAAAATATCATAATTGCATAATAACAAGTAATTTATAGATGGAAGATTTTATATTAATTAACATATGTTAATCCATTTATAAATAATTAACTTTTTGAATAGAATTATACTATGGTGGTGAAGGAGTGAGTGTAGAACAGCCTCAATCTTTGACTTGTCCCTATTGTACAAAAATGGGTTTTACTGAGGCTACATTACAAGAGCATGTTGCTGCTGATCATCCGGATACTTCATTCGAAGTTGTACGTATATAAAGATTATAACACGTAGTAATTATATATTATAGGTGCATAACTTGTATATTTTTCACAGGTTTGTCCAGTATGCGCAGCAGTGCCAGGTGGAGAGCCTAATCATGTAACTGATGATTTCGCTGGCCATCTGACACTAGAACATCGCAGTGGGCCAAGGGACCTGATTTCTTTCCTGGATGAACCAACTGCAAGTAGACACGGCGTTAGGCGGATACCGCATCCATCCAGAGCTGTTGGAGCATCTCGTGGACGTAGGTATGTATAAGATTGCAGATTTATTAAATAATTTATTAATACTTATCAATATTTAATGTTACATGTAAGTATGTATAACAAATATTTTTTAGGAATATTAATACTAATTGAAATAAAATTTTCACAATTATTATTCACAATTATATTTTATGAATCATTTATAAATTTTATCTTTGTACAAAATTTTTTAAAATATTAGACATTTTTTGCGAATATATATATTATATATATATATATATATATATATATATATATAAAAATATAAAAGAAAGGATCTTTTCCACTTTTAAATGTAAATTATCTCACAAATATTGATAATGATAAATTGTAAATGTTTTTTTTTCTTAATGAAAATTTAACAATTATGATTAACTACAATTTTTTTAATATTAGCATCATACCATTATTACTTCATCTTAGATAATGTTCATTAGAGTCTCATTGGACCTGCAGGTCCAATATGCATTTCAGTTCATCTGGAGGGTTGAGCCCAAGTAATCGCGAAGGTATAGATCCAATTGCGGAGTTGCTATCTCAATTGTCGGGAGTACGTAGAAGTGGAGGCGGAAGTGGACAAAGCACATCAGCCCCTACACAGTTACAGCAATTACAAATGCAACTACAATTAGAACGACAACAAGTTCGGGTAAAATTGATTTTTTTATCTTGAAAAAGTATTTTTTTTATTATATATAATATTTATTAATTTATTGTGCATGTCAGTGTCATGTATGTCATTACGTCTTAAGGATTCAATTCGAGTCGTGTTTAATTACTCATATTAGAATGCGTTGTGATTCAGAGCTGTGTCTGTATGTTAATATTGTTATGTACAAAAATTTACTAAAAAAATTTATAGATTATGAAACATTGAAATAATTGATTGAAAATAATTTTGAACCAATTATAATATTCAAAAATATATATATAATATATAATACATTATGTAGGTTGAAATTAATTTCAAATCGATATATGACATATACACCGATATATTACATATTCGTTTTGTACTAACATTTTAATTCTTTTATTATCTCCGTTCTCTTTTTTTTTCGTTTAATAATGAATATATAGAAGTTGTTTATTGAGATAATAAGATGTAACTGAAAACGCAAGAGTATTTATAAACACTCTTGTAATAGAACATTAGAAGGACAAATAAAATAAAGAAAATAATATAGTGTTTAGAAAGAAGAAGAGGTCAGTCTTCAAAAATTTCGTTTAGTCTCATTTAGTTCCGTTTAGTCTTAGTGATATTTAATCTCAGTGACTTATAATAATTTAAATTGTGACTTTAATCTAAGCAAGATTAAGAAACTGAATAATGATGACATATCATACTAAAGTAAGCTACTAATTTCTTTAATTTTAATTTATTCTGTCGAAGCAGCAGATATACTATTGATATTGTATGTATGTGATAAATTTTTGTATATTAGTATTTAATATCATTTAGATATTACTCTACATATATTAATAATTATTTATATTTATATATTTTAATTGATAATTTATGAATTATTTAAATGATTATTATTGCAATAGTCATGTAATTTTTACAAAAAAATATTAGGCAAACTAGTTTACTTTTTGTTTCCTCCCAGTTTTAGTTATGTGTAAGTAATAAATTTTGACTCTAGTTATTTCTTGTAGTAAAAGATTTAATCGTTTTTTACATATTAATTATTGAAATGAAATGTTTTTAGGCTGCTAGACAACAACTCGAAAGATTACCCAGAAGGCAAACGCAAGTGATCGGTTCTGTAAGTGGAGGCAGCGGGGGTGGCAGTGGTGGCGGTCATACTACTACTATGGGGACAACGAATAGTACAAGTAGTAATAATAACGCGACCAATACGGCTAACCCGTCCGGTGTGTCTTCTAATTCACAGAATAATATGTCCCTGTTACCCAGGTATGCGTTTTTCTTTTGGATTTTTAGTTAACTATATATATCTCAAAGTGACTAGTATTATAATATTATATTTATACAATTTATTGATATTAGTCTCAATAAATAAGTTACTTTTAAATGTATTTTGCTAACGTGAATATTAATTCACATATATTCAAAATTGAAAAATATAATGTACACACAAGGGACAAAGGAACGATAGTAATCAATCAAACTTATATTCTAATGAAAAAAATTTTTAGTCTTTTCTTATCAACTTATATACTAAATGTACACAGGATTGCGTGTTGTAAATAGTTGCCAAAAACTGTATTATAAATATCTACATATCTATTTTAGGCAACACTGATATTTATTTTATCATATATCAACATATGATATTTATAATTGAAAAATATATAACTATGAGTAACAAAGAAAATAAACGTGTATATATATATATATATATATATATATATATATATATATAATGTAATTGAATAAATTGAGACAATGAAAAAATATTGTAACGCTTGATTATTTAATTTGATAAACGCTTGATTATTTATCTTACATTTGTTCAGATGCATCATAACTACGCCGTCTGATTCGCAACTGCAAAGTATTGAACGCGAGAGTGCAAATAGGAGCCTTTTTGCACGTGAACTTATTGTTGGAACGCTTTCTCAAACATTGTCAGAATTGATGCAACAGCAGTGTGCTGTACAAACACCGGCGTCAAATGCGACTACTGCCACGACCAGTCCTGAAACACCAAACGCCAATACTTTCATTGTTTCTGCGAAGAAATTGGGAATAACTCAGGAAGCGAAGAGGGAACAAGCGACAAGTAAACACGTGACATCACAGGCATCTATGCAACAAAAAGAATCACATATTCTGCAGGCTGCTGCTGCTGCTACTACTACTGGCAGCGTAGGTTCAGGTCTGCAAAATCAGGGGTTATCCTCGAATCCTAATAGCATTGCAACACAAAATCCACCTATAGTTCAAACATTGATGCATAGCGTATTACCTCAGCCATTGGTAAGCATCTATTTCTTTGGCAAATAAAATATATATTAAAATATTTATAAAATTGAACATAATTAGAGATAGAAAGGAAATAAAAATAATATATAATATATTTGAAACTCAATGTAGCAACATCTAACCCCTATCTTTTCTGTACAAATTACACTAATTTTTCTATTACTATGCATAATTATTATGTCGATGTTATATTTTGTCAAGCTATATCTGATCCTGAACATAATATTGTCGAATGACAACTGATATACAGTAGATAATCGAAATAGTCCTCATAGAATTTCGTGTGACTTAGGTACTGCAGCAACCACTGCCGCCACCAATTAGGAATACTGGTACCGGAACTATCAGGGAACCGATAGCAGCTCCGGCGCCTGCTTACCTCAGAGGTGGAGTTGGCTCGGTCGGAGTGACAGGCTCTTCGCGTAGGAAGCCGGTTAGGGCAGTAGATGGCAGAAACCAATCTACGGAACCACCACCCCCACACTAACCCCTCCTTAGCCCGTGTGTACCCATCCACCACCCTGATTCCTCACACAGGATCCCCTAGCACTAGTCCTAGCACTGTTTAGAACACCTCATCATTATTGTTATTATTATAATATATATTAATAATTATTCGAAACGCCCTCTCCTTTCCTTTTCCTTCTTCTCCTCCTCTTCCTCATCCTTTTGTGCCCTAATGCTATTACAACTTTCCCGAACTTTAATCTCGCCATTTTTGCTGTTACGTGACATGGAACAAGGGCAAGGGCTGATTCGCTAGCCACTGTGGCATATTTGCGAATAATAATGTACATAACTCACACTTCTTGCAGTCATGCTCGAAATATATAGAGTTCGTTCGCGTGTATTACTTTTCTTCGAATGAGTCTTGCCACGTTCTTCCACGCTGACGTGCTACCACGATACGGCGTTACCTTTTATCCACTGGAGAGCAGGTGTTTGCGAACCAACAAAAGAATATTGTAAAAAAAATCATACAAAAACAAAGCGACATTAGCGTTTATTGTTCGGTTAATGAGGTATCGAAGAATAATCAAAGAGCACGAACATGTAAGGATCAATCAGATACTTCGATCAGCTGATGTAAAAATTCAGCAATGTATTGATAGTATGTATCTATCCAATGATGGTAAATGAATGTATACGCGAATATAGCTTTTTCATATTGCATTTTGTGTATTATACATGTTTACCATTCACTATGTAAAATTCAAGAGATTTTATTGGTCTACATACCCAGTGCAAATCGAACAATCGATTGCTAATGTGCTGTGTATTTGAAAAAACGAAATTCTCCCCTCTTTCAAATAAAAATATACGAATGCAAAATCATGCCTGGGCTGGTCCGTAATACTAACGCTTTTAAATTGCTTTAACTTACCGATAACTTGTCCGGCGCACTAATAGTAAAAAAAAATGATACAAAACGATTGTAGGAACGAATGTCACGAATGATATGCAGAATAACATTACTGCATATTTTTCAGATGACTACTTAGATTATAATTCTCATTATAATAGACTCCTGTATGCTTTACAATCAATAAATCATTGGTATAATGTACAAAAAAGGCAATTATATAGTCTATAATTATCATTCGTAGTTTACACGAACTTCCTTTATTTTTTAATTCTTTTAAGTAAAGTTCACTCGCCGTGGCATTTTGCGTCAAACAGGAGAAGAGTTTATGAAAAGAAGGGACAAATATGTTGAGAAAAAATTTTATATATTAGACACTTCTAAATATTTAGACGTTTAAATTACATTTAATTTAGTTGGAAAAAATCGGTACTAGCGGACCATCCCTTGGCACATGGCATAAAAAGATGAGTCGTAAAGTGGAGAGATTACATTTAGATATAAATTATTATTTTATATATCAGCCATTAAACTAACACTTCAAAATATGTCGTATTTGCGGCTTATTAAATGTATTAATGTTTCACTAATGTTTAAATACTGTTCGTCAGATTATTATAATTTCCGGATTATTGTATATTATGTAATTTTACATTAGATGTACGATTTGACGCACAGAGTTGAGGAATAAAGTTTCTTTTAAAATTAATCACTCCATTTTAAGACACTAAACAATTGCAGTAACCATAAAAAAATTATGATTTCTATCAAAATCATATTTGGATCTATATGTTTTTATATTTAAAAAGCATAAAGTAAACAATTTTTTCATATCGTGATTCGAAAAATCTTTAAATTGTCATGAATGGAAACTCTTTAAATTTTTCTTTTTATTTTTGTCGAAAACTAGACGAGTCTTTCAAATATACCTAATATTTTTAATAGAAATATATTTGTTTATTTCTTTTATAAAATACATGCAAAAGTAACATCGGTAACATTGTATCGCAGTATGCGTGTGATGTATACGGATGCATCTGTAAGGTTTCTATCGAGAATAGAAAATTTCGAAGATGCGCGTATACACAAGCGTTATTTACTCTTCTTGTTTCTTTTCTTCGGGTACTTATATTTTCTTCTCTTTTTTGCATGTTTACTGTCGTATACATATAATCTCTCTTGCCCTATCATCAATGTTCTCTTAATCTAAATTGTCTTTCACCCAAGATCCCGTGTGAGCGTGTATCTGCAAGATGTGGTGGCTCTGGAAACCATGCAGCGTTTTACAAAGTGCGCAAAAATGATATATATACGCCGTGTAGATCTATAAAAAAAAGAAGAGTTAAAATATTTAGTGTGAATCTATGCTAGAGTATGAACTTCAGAGCTTGACCATCTTATTTTTTGTGCGCAAGGTCGAGGAACTTCAAAACTAAATTTTAAAAAACCAATGGTAAAAGAAGCTGTTTAACTTTTAATTATCATTTCTTCGATATACTGTCTAAATATTTTTATTGAATATTTTGCTTATTTCTTTACCCGTACTCAACATATGTATATTTTGAACGAGTATTTTGTTTCTGAATAATTATTCACAATCTTGTATTTCATATTGTGTAATTATATAATTGCAATTTAACGAAGAAATAGATCCAAAATAAAATGGGGTAAATAAAATGGGGTGCACTTAATTGCCTTAATGCAGGATGCCTGAAAAATTAATGGGAGGAATCGACAACCCTCTTTGAGAAGCGGATGTGCCTGCATTGCGAAAGTCTTTGCGCATGATACTCCGTGATGAAGTTAATACTGTACTGAGCTAATCTTAATAAACGTATGCGTATATAAAATTATCAAATTGCAAATATTTCAACGAATTTATTGCACCGTTATACATTATGAATACAAGTCAACGATGATTCATCGCCTGATCCGGGATCAGTTTATGTTTAGGAACGAAGCAAGACTCTAATACAAGTCTAGTTTCTCAATTTTTGTCAATTTTCGTCAGTTTTTATAAATGATCAGAACTACATTTTTTTTCTCTAACTTTAAATTCAAACGCACGATTTTCTTTATTCGTTCATAAAAAAATACGTTTCCCTTGTTTCCACGTCACTGTCTCTTATCAATTAAATTTCCCCTTTTTTCTTCATTCCAGATATATCTACTTATTATTTGCGGCGCAGTATGCCATATTATCAAAATTGAGAGATCATTTTAAAAAAATTCTACAAAATATACCTTTTCAGATTAAAAATTATTAGCCCTTTTCAATTTATTGTCGATCGAGACTTGATTTGTAAAATTAAAATTTTATTCATAGAAGTGAATTATGAAGCGAATTATAAGGGAAAGAATTCCGGATTTGACACAAGTAAATATTTCGCGATTATAACAAATGCATCCCAAGCAGAACGAAATCACAATAACAATAACAATAATAATCTTTGTAATCTGTTAAAGAAAGAGAGCGACATTATTCTCTTCTTCATTTCGTTTTCTATTGGATAAAATCGTCTCCTTTTTCCTACGCATATATAATGTTTCGATTTGTATTTACTACATTTTACGTACCTTTGTCTATCATATAAGTGAATTAAACATATATACATAGATATATATATATATATATATATATATATATATATATATATATATATATATATAGATAGAAATGCATGGAGAGCGAGAAAGAGAGACAGACAAATTTGCACGTGTTTATATACGTGCTACGTATCGTTTCCTGAATACGTCACGTAATTAATTATGTGCATGTCCTGAAGCAAATCTAAAGTAATAACGCAGCTATAGGTAATAAAAATGATATATGCTGGAACTAAAGAGAAGAAAAAAGAAGCAATGGAAGATTGAGCTTAAAAAGCGAACACTCGAAAGAAAAAATTCTAAATCTAAATCTTGATAATTTACTTTAATTATATTATGCTTTTATTATCATACGTTTCTTACGTTATCCGATAATTAATAATTTTAAGGTGTGTCTAAATTCGCGGCTCGATGTAGCGTCTGATTGTAATATATTAGATTATCGATCGTTTTAAAGGAAGGAATGTCGTAGCACATGCATATCGAGTGGAGATCAAATGAAACCACTCTCGTTCGTAACAATTATTATTATGTACTACAGAGACATAAGAACGTATATTCTTGTGTAGGTACATGACCTCTTAAAATCAACTCATAAAAATTTATTTGACGTTATCTATATTACACGCGTTTCTGTTAGTAGAAATTCTTCAAATGGAAGAAGATGCAGTTATCTTTCCTATATTATTCATTTTGTTTCATTTTTTTTTAAATTTAGATAATTTTCTTGTTTATTCGATTAATGATGAAACTTTACGGATTAGCGAATATTACGCCATGCCTGTGTACGAAATATTGAGAGCAGAAATAATGTATGTACATAAAATATATAAACGAGTAATTTTTCGCGCGAACGATCGTGTGCCAAAATAATGGCGATGCGATCGATATTCGAAGAAGAAATCGTAGATCCATCGATCATCGTGGACTGTGACGCGCCAATCGAATTTGTTACGATACGATAACTGGTATCGCACTTTTATAAACGGAAGAACAGGGAACGAAGAGAAGTTGATCAGTTTATCGAGTCTTTTTAGCTGTATATTTTATCCCACTTTTAAAATGATCTCGTTCAGCTTCAAGGAGATGTAACAAGAAGTGTAATTGTAAGAGATAGGTTTATCCATTTTCAGTCGGACAGGCTCGTAATCAAGAGATGAACTATGGACATGAACTATGTATATGGAATTCTGAAGTTCTTAAAATCTTTGTCGAATTTTCACTCTCGTAGATTTTTCTTAATCTTCACAGACTTTGGAGAAAGTCCTTTCATTGGCCGGTATTTATAGTCGATTCTTATATTTGAAACAGTCTTAAATATAGTCTTAAGATGTCATATAGTCATAAGCCAATCGCAGGCATATTCATAGTCGGTATATTCACAGTCGATTCTTACATTTAAGACTGTTTTAAGTACAGTCTTAAAATTATAAGTCAATCGGAGCTATATTAGTGTATTTTAAGATATTACTTAAGACAGTTTTAAAAATAAGAACGGACTATGAATACTAGCCACAAAATGTATTAGCATTTTAAGACACTATATTTAAGACTTAAAAAAATACGGACTATGAATACTGGCTATTGTCTCGAATCATCTATTTCGCTGTAATTATACATAAATGTATCATAAATCGAAATTCTAATATAAGTACGTATAATAAAATATCTGACAAAAGGCGTTGATTTTTTTTTAATAATTCATGATTCGTTCACGATTCCAATATTGATTATTATCCATTGCAGTTAAGAGTTTCAATTTTCGATTAATTCAAATAGTGTTTCACGAGCCATAGTCAAAATGAAAAAAAGAAAGAGAACAAGCAAGATGCATAATAAAAGAAGAAACTTAGAAACTACACGAAAGTCGCATATTAAATGTATAAATAGTAGAAAGGAAAGAGAAATGTTGAAAATATCCTAAGCAGTTACTCTAATCTCCTAAGAAAAATTCTAAATAAAAATTCGACATTGCTAAAGAAACGACGGCGATGACATACAAAGGAATAAAAAGAAAAAAATCGGATAAAACCCCGAAGAACTCTTTTTTTCCAATAAAAAACAAGAGAAAACATCATGACAAGCGTTTTAGTTACATCGCATAAGATACTTATGTGATAAATGATGTTGATTAGAAGTTGTACGTTTTGTCGCATTCATGCAGAACACATCTTTTATTCGGCGCCTGCTACTCGACTTTTAAATTAATGACGCCAAATGGAATTTAATTTTGTAAACAAGAAGAAAGTGGATTGATCATGCTATTTCTCGGACAAAAAGTCCGAATTTAAATAATTAGCAGACGACGGAAGTAATTCGCCGTAATCAACACCGAATTCTAGGTTGTCGATTAAAGTGGCGAATTTATTCTTTGCCGTGGAAAGAATCTGTGAGGCTTCTTCTTTGCAACTTCGAAGAAGAGAAGAATCTTAAGAAGTATTGAGCGACATTTCGCTATGGACTCATACCTATTGAGAGTAATATATCGTCGTAATCGTGCGAATTATAGCAGTTGAAGGAATTCTTCGAGAATTTTTATCTAACTTATCGACGACGACGCTAATAAGCGAATGTATTGTATACAAACGAATGCGCAAAAATGAGAAAGTGTGAATGAGTGAGAGAAAGGAAAAAGACAGGATGCTTTGATAAATCGGAGAACCATTGCGCATTGGCGCAATGTTCTCTGAAATAGCGGGAAGCTATATTATTGACGAGCATTACTGCTAATTGTAAGTACTAATAGAGAAAAAATCCAAGTGAAGTCTTATATATAATGATTATCGAATTGTAAATTATGTTTGATTGTGTATCTTGTGTTATATGAATATAACGACACTGAATATAATTAAAATTTAATCAAAGACTGGTATCTCTTGACTTACCTTCCCTCCCGATAAAAATTTTTCGAACATGAATAATGTATAATTATGTATGAATATATGTAACATGCACAAATATATTGATAAACATGTATAATTATATTATTATATATGAAATATGTTCATATATGTTCATACATTCTTCTTTCTTTTGTAAAATTATTTTTTTAGTATAATAGAAACAATAATAGTAAAGCATTAAAAATAATTAAAGTAATAATAATAATTTTCGTATTGTTTGTTTTAGAAAAAAATAAGTTTAGAAAAATGTAAAAAAAATTGCTCATACATAATTATTTTATATATAATTATACATAAGTAATTTTTTTACATTTCTTTAAACTTGATTTTTTTCTAAAACAATTAATATAGTGCGAAAATTTTCTTTTTAATTATTTTTAATGTTTTTTACATTACTATTATTATTTCTATTACACCAAAAAGTAATTTTACAAAAAAAAAGGAGGATATATGAATATATATGGATATATTTCATATATAATTATATGTTTATGAATATTTATGCGAGTTATATGTATGTTTGTACATACTTATACATATTCATGTATAAAAAATTTTTTACTGGGCGACACTTCAAATTTCTGCTTCACTATTATTCCGTTGATCATTAATTATTTTAAGCTCGTTTCATGAGATTTAAAATTTGCATGAAAAGATAATAAAATATGCGTCAAACTTTGGTGCTTTTAAATATATTAAATCATTACTGCATATCTTTTGGATGCACTTATTGCATATACATAATCGTTGGATAATTGCATAACGTATGCATATTTCACAAATAATTGTTAAGTAAGTTGTTATGGCCATCGACAAGATACTATTTAAAAACAAATATGGGAACTCGCATCCCTGTTAAAATTAGTGATATAGTAAGAAACCAGTAATATCCAGAGAAAAAATGTTTCATATATAAATTATTAGGTGTTGGAATTAATTCGTAGCGTTTTTTAATGAAAGAATGTTATTTATTTCACATGAGCATTAAAAAATACATTAATGAAAGTACTTCCCATCACTTGTAAAACGCTACGAATTAATTCCAACACCTAATATATAAAAAATTAATATATTTTATATACAAATATATATAATTAGATATAAAATATGTCCATTTATATAATATTTTTCCCTAGGAAAAAATACTAAATTTATACTATTTTAATTTCACAGATATAGTAAAACTTAATACTTGCAGTTTTATTAAAAATTGTGATTTTAATATTATCGTCCGAGTTTGATTGTTAATATGAACAAAAAATTTAATTTTGCGGCAATATGTAAAGAATTATAACATTACAAGTGTATATACTAGTTTATTTTATGGAGCATTTATATTAATAATAGAAAATGTATATCAATAGTCGATAATGTCAGTGTTCTTCAATTACCTCGACTCCTCGAAGTTCTTTTTGAAGAAGAAAATTTGCCCAGAGTTGAATTGATGGACTTGGTGGTGGAACCGATGGAACGCAGCCGAAATGATTTTGAATGCAACTGTTTCCGCAATTCAGTGAATCAATTCGTTACACTGCAATAAAGAACAGTCAACGATTATTCTTTACTGCAGTTATCTTATTACACTATAGTACCCTCATACACGCCACGGTGCATTCAGATAAAAAATGATTTGAGATGATATTAGATAACTTTAGATATATATGGCGCACATGACACGAGATTTATTTTATGATAAAAATGATACTTAATGATCGCGCTCCTCGTGAGCAGAGAGGACATTTGGAACGCACTAATGACACGTGACACAAGTCAATATAAATATAATTTTATCTGATTTAATTTTTCTTGATATTTCAATAAGTAACAAAGGTAAAGACAATAATGAGTAACAAAGATTTGGTAACATAAATCGATATTTGCGTTACCAAATTGTCAATTTGTGTCATCAAATAGAAAATTCAATGTCGCAGACGTTGTACATACATTTCTTGAACTAGTGCACCGCGCAACGTACAAGTACAGGAACAGAAAATACTTGATCAGCTTGACCTTATGATTCGTTCGCTTGTTCGAATTGTCAGGTCACTGCACAGTTCTTCAGGAAAACTGAGAATGGATCCGCTCGAGAACGCTAAGAAAAGTGCGGCTTGCAAAGCTGTTAACGAATACATCCATGTAAGTTGATTAACTTTAGTAACTGTACGATCGATCGTACAGCTTTTCTCTTGAAGGTTATAATACATTCCGGCATATTGTCTTCCAGAATAATAGTGCCATCGGGATTGGCAGCGGATCCACTATAATTTATGCTGTTCAGAGACTTGGTACAGTTATATTTAATACTTTACATTTTATAATTAAAAATAATTTCATTGTTTCAATGAAATTATTTTCAATATGATCATTATTATATTATTATATAATTATTTTCAATGAAATAAAGTTTCATACTTCAAGTAATACAATTAATCAGTTATTTTAACACTGACTTAATATTTTCATTTTTTTTTAAATAAGATTACAAGCCATTTCTATTACACTGTTCTTATTGGAGTTTTTTTATAAATGTCTATTAAAAGAATATGTATATAGAAAAAAACTTGAGACACTTTTTGTAATACATAAATTCAATTGTATAGGACAATGCAACATTGCTGATGAGAAATTGTTTCCTTTATCTTTAATATTTTAAATGTTTTAAAAGATGTTTTATACAGTATATTTTATGTATTATTTTTTAAATTATTTTTAATAAGACGTATATATAGTCAAATTTTAAGATTTACTTTTCTTGCTATTTACAAGAATGCTATCTCTTATAAATATTTTTTTTTAGCTGAACGTGTTGTAGAAGAAGAACTCAATGTAATTTGTGTACCTACATCGTTTCAATCTCGTCAACTTATATTAGATAATCATCTTACCTTAGGCGACCTAGAAACTCATCCACATGTAATTTTTAAATATTCTTTCTCTATGTTATATATTTCTTGTTATATATTTTTATTAACTACTTAATATGGGTATAGCTGTATTCTGCAATTGATGGAGCAGATGAAGTTGATAAAGATCTGAATCTCATTAAAGGTGGTGGAGGATGTTTGTTACAAGAAAAAGTTGTTGCTTCCTGTACCAATCGATTTGTTGTCGTAGCAGACTATACGTAAGTATTATTGCATTTAATAATATTGATCTTGTTATAATATATTAATTTAATATGTTATTATATATTAACAACAAAACTTATGATACATAGATTACACAATTTATTCTTACGTTTTCTTTTTATATTTCAGAAAAAATTCAGTAAAGCTTGGCGAGAAGTATAAAAAGGGAATTCCTATTGAAGTAATTCCTATGGCGTATGTGCCAGTTAAACGTAAAATTGAAGATATTTATGGAGGAACTACGGAAATTAGAATGGCCATCGCTAAAGCTGTAAATATATTTTTATTATTTAAATTCTCTAGATTAGTATCACAAATCAAAAGTAATATAAATAACATACAGATAATTTATGTTACTTGTGCAGGGTCCGGTAGTAACAGATAATGGTAATTTTATTCTGGATTGGCATTTTCCTGATGTTGATCCAAATTCTTGGAAAAGGATTAACATGGAACTATCCTCTATACCTGGAGTTGTAGAAACTGGTCTATTTATAGATATGGCTGAGACAGTTTTTTTTGGTATGCCAGATGGCACTGTACAGGAACGAAGCATATACGATTGAATGAAACTTATTTAATTAAAATGTTGAATGCATGTTAATACGCGAATTTTATTACATTTTATTTTCATTGAAAAATTTCAATAATGTTTTGATAACGCTGTTAAATCATGATTCTTGATAACCTTTTATTGCTATCTTGCCTTTTTTTTTATCCTATATGCGTCATTCCAATTGCTTATCATTGTTTTTTTATATACTTTATACATTTTTGTTTATATTTCTATTATGTGCAATTTGTACAAATCAGATCTTGTGTTTCCTTTATTGCCATTATTTAAACTTGTCATTATGTTCAATTAAAGTGTATATTTCATATTTTAGAAACAAATTACTTCTAAACATATATTTTGTAAATAAATAGTAAGAAAATGTTTACATGTAATGTATACAATACATAACGTTTATCTTGAAATATGCACAAAGTTATACAGATATAAGTTTGAAATATATATATTTTTATATAATATTTGTATTTAATTTTTCACACATATATTTATTTATAAATAAAGAAAAATACACTAAGTTGCATAAATAATAACCACACATAAAAAAATTTTATTTAGATGTTATATTATTTTAAATATTATTTATATATATATATATATATATATATATATATATATATATTATTTTTTAAATACTAATATTGAAAAAAGAATACACAAAAGTACATCAACTATGTTTAATTTAAATTTATACAATAAACAAAATTATAAATTTAGAAAAAAATTTTAATGTAATTGTATTTGTTTAATTATCGTTAATACTTATATTAATTTGTATGATTAAAAGATTTCATTTCGTATTGCAAAAAAAATTCGCCCGAACAGGGACTCGAACCCTGGACCCTCAGATTAAAAGTCTGATGCTCTACCGACTGAGCTATCCGGGCGGTTGAGAAATGTATGGATAAATATTGTACTGAACACACCCAATTGAAAATTTGTGTGTGTATTATGGAAAATTTGATTAATTCGGGCATTATGCATAAAACGATCAATTGCATCGAATTTTCTATAACATGTATGATATACATATATTGTACATTTTGGAATGTAATAATTAATATTGGATAAATATACATATAATGTGACATTTATTAATAAAACACATTAAAAAATTTAATAATTTATAATAAATATACATATATAATGGATAATATGAGTTTTGTTCGTGTCTTAAAATTGAAAAAAATTGATAATTCTATAAAAGATTATTATTTATTTTTAAAATAAATAATTAATATTACTAAAATTCTAGAATTTTCATTCATATTATCATTTTTTTTAGTATGACAGCTAAGAAAGGAGTATCTTAAATTTTTAAATATTACATGTTAATGTACATATTGAAGTATTATGTTATTTTTATTTAAAGAAAACTTAAATGAAGATTTAATTTAAGCAACTATGTTTATTATCGGCACTTTTGAAAATCAAGTATGAAATGTTTTATAAATTCTGAACTACTATAAACGTATCTATAATATTTTCTTTTATATGGGAAAGACGGGTATACATGTACTTTGCTTTTCACATGTATTAGACAGCTATGTAAAAGAGACAACTATATGTATAGTTATTTTGCATAAGACGCATCTCTTATTCATAAGTGAACTATCCAGTAGCTATAAGCACTGATTTACTATCTTACGACGTTAATTTAATAGCATTTATATCTGTCGTAAAATTAAAAAGTGTCTTCATTTAAATAAACTGGTGATTTTATCACATCGTTTATTATTCGACGTTTAATCACAATAATTACTCATCTTTCGATGACAGAAGAGTTTTTTCATAATCTAGAATTAAGAAATATTTATTAATATATCTTTTTATTATCTTAATTATTTGGTTACATTTATGAAAATTTGGAAGAGGCAACTATCAAGACAGTTGTTTTATATAATAGCAAAAAGAGGCTTTTTTTAAATATATCTACAATCAATATATTACGTAGAGACATAGTAAATTTTACTTGGAGGCCGCAAACAAATGCGAAAAATTCTATTGTTTACTTTTTTTACTTTTTACGTATTAATTGTGAATAAATTTTAATAATATCTCTTTTAAACATATTTATTATTGCTCGATTTGGACTAATTTTCTTTTTATCTTGCTTTGTGCAAATTTACAAACGACGTAATCACATAATATAATTATTTATAATATATATGTATACAATATAAGACATTATAATTACTAATTAATGTTTTAGCTATTAAAATCGTAATTGCCAACATTTTTTAATCCAATAAGTGGCAAAACACTTCTAAAAAATTGCCTTATTAGAAATTATTAGAATCAGAAAATAAATTTTTTTATTATTTCATCAGCTCCTATAAAAAATTTCAGCGCCTTTGTTTGAAATGGTAGATTTTTTATGTTACTAAAATATATAAATAATTGTATTTTTTTCAAATGCATTAATATTTTTGATAATTTTATCGAAAATTTTGTCGGCGGTGAATGTGTTAAACAAAAGGAAAAAAGAGAAGAAAAATGTAACCAACCACTAGCCAACCAGGTTGAACGACTTAATCGTAACGCAGCGGGTTCTGATGTGAGAATGGTGTAAGTACTTAACTCCGACTGTGTTTCTTTCTATAATTTTTACACTCTTATCGGTTCAACCCGCTATATTTCGTTTTCTGGCATCGATTTAATCGACATTAATCCTTAGTTATATAATTTCGATACCTTTCGATTTCTCTTTGCATAGTTCAGGCTCTCGTTTGTTGTGTGTAAGTACACGATAAATAATGTCCACGTGGAGTACTAGAAATAGATATTTACGTTATCTCATATCTTTCACACATACAGTTAAAAAAACGAAGCATTTGTTTTTATTGTTTGTTATACTATTGCGTATCAAACGTGTCTTTTATCTTTGCACTTACGACTGTTCGCAAAATGTTTTGTTTGCACAATTTCTTATGGTAATTGTTCAAATTTATCTGAATAAAACACATCTATTATAAGATTAAAATTAATGCTATAATTGTATCTAAATTTATGCTTAGAAAACTCAATATATAATCTGCAATTACAATATATTGTCAGAATAGGCACGATATTGATTTGATTAAAATTTTATACTTCCATTAATACAAATTTTGTGCAAAGCATAGAAATTAAATGACGATCGAGTGTTGAAACTAAATCAATCATAGAAAATAATTTCAGGAAGAATAATTTCTCGACAATATAAAATTTTGTGTGGAGCAATGCGATTTTGAAATAATGATCGAAATTAGAGAATATTTTTTGAAATAGATATTTCCTTCCCACGTTCCCTGATCTCGACGATCTATACATGTAAATTTTTATTTCGTGTGTATATGATGCTTCCGAAGTGTAATAAAAATTTTTACGGACTATACTACAATTTTTACGTAAAATCATATCAATTAAATCATACTATTGCAACAGATTTGAAAATATCGCATATTGAATTGATTTCAAATCTATAACCAGTTAGCACAATATTGTAACGAAGTGCGAGAACGAGAATTCTCTCGCGAACGGTATGCAATAAACTAGGGATGCATTGTTACGTCAATATGCCATTCAGACCTTACCGTTAAATCCTGTGACCTACGATAACTTATGATCCTTGGATCTTAAGGGGCAACATGAGTTATTAAATCTGTTTAAGATGCATATTCCGCCAATAGTCACGGAATCAGAATATAATTTATTAGTGGATAGTTACGCAAAAGTTGGAGTGTTTATACAAACGCACTTTTTGAAGAAATAATTTAATATCCTCCAAAAATAAATTTCATTATCTGTTATAATTTTGTTTACACATGTGAGAAAGTATTTTAAAAATATGCTAGACAAGAACATGATGACTAATAATGAAATGGCTGAAGATTTAATTCAATTTATGAATTAATTCAAATATCTTAAAATTAAAATAAAGATTCAATTTGCTTGTATTAAATTTGAAATGTCGTGTCAATAGATATAATAAGAGGGAACGAGGGGGAGGGAGAGAGAGAGAGAGAGAGAGAGAGAGAGAGAGAGAGAGAAATTAAAGTGAGCGAATTATATTATGATAATTTTAAAACTATTTTTAATATCATGTATTAATAAAAAATAAAAAAATCAGCTTGCCATATTAAATATACAAAAAAATATAATTTAATAATACAATTTAATAATAGTCTAAAACCGAGCGTATATGATGTATTATAATACAGCAAAAAGTTATAATTACATATTATAAGCAGAATAAGTTTTGACTTAACTCACAGTCATTATCAGCTGTTATGTATGCATCTCAGTCAAATGTTATAAAGTCAGAGATTGATCAATTATGGTCCATATCATAATATAATAATCATAGACACCAATTTTACGGTGGTAAATATAATACATAAAATTTTTAGTTCTTTTCTCTGTCCATGATTTTTTATGTTGAACATCTTGTTAATCGCACGAGTAAATAATTATTAAAAAATTCTCAATAACCTAAACATTATAAATAAAATAAACACTCTAATGAACAAATTGATATAAGAAAAAGAAAAACTTAGAATCAATATATAACAATCAACGTAATAAAATTCAAACTTTACGAATACATCGCTATTCTCAGATTGAAAGTCTCAAAGAGAAACGAGAAGACACGTACAAGACAAAACTTTATAAAATAAACATTATAGATCACACAAATATTAATAAAAATTATTGTTAGACATTCTCTTGATTAAATTTAAATAAGAATTATCTAACATAACGACAGTGTCATTATTTAAATTAATGTTATTAGTTTAAGATTTAATGTGAATCATTTCTGAAATTAGTTAGTAGTCATTTATAATAATTGTAGTTCTCTGATAATAGTGGCTAATGAAGATCATGAGTAAAGTTGGAACCTGTTTTGTTTATGATATATAAAATTATTATAATCTTTTACTGCAATATAATATTTTCTTATGTACACTTGATATTTCGGCCTACTATTATTAAATTATATTTTTATGATTGTATTAATAAATTACATATTTATTCATCTCTTATCTTTTCATTAAAAGTGAAACCAAATAAAAATCTTCGCGTACCCACGCAGAGTATGTCATGTCTGCAAGATTTAATAATGAGAAAAATAGATTGTCTCAGAAAGGTTAAACCGGATATGTAATACAAAATCCGGAACGTGTAAAAAAAAGGTTTTTTGAGGTGTAAAATATGGTCGTCTCTTGCTCGCTTGCTGCGGTCATGCGTTCTCCATGCGCTTGCATCCACCCCGTGATACTTATCATAGAGGGGATTGGCGGGGATTGTATTTGAAGAGCGACCGCGCAATTTCACCCCTCAAACGAGAGGGAGAAGCCACGGCTTCAACCGCACGCGACTATCCTTTGGCATACGAATCGCGTATTCCGTATCGACAATTGATCGAGAACGTAACATTGTCTTGAAGAGGTGCATCTTTAAAAAATCAGAGTCCTACAAACTATTCGAAAAGATCAAGATATGAAGGTTGGTCATGTATTTAATTTTTGCATAATTTTAAAATAGATAGAAATTAGATTGATTTTAAACTTAACGTATACATTTTAAACGTATATAC